>NC_080058.1:8705984-8725984 GCF_026212465.1 Amaranthus tricolor
GTTGTTTTCAATGAGAGTAAAAATTCTCTGCTTTCAATGTGGTTTATAGACCTGCTTGTGATGAAAGCTGTACACATAAAAAGTTGAGTACCTGCAATCATACTTGTCCTTCGTAAAATTAGTTAGAGATTACAAACAATAGCAGTACATTTATTACAACATTTGATTGCCATTAAAGGGCTCTCTCACCTAGGCGGATTTAGGACGAACCATCATACACAACTTGATTTTGGTACTGGACATCATTTGCAACGTCACATAAATAATACTGCAGATGATACACCAAGTCTTTTAATATCATCAATTGTAATCTGAAACTAAAGAACTATCAATTTTTAGCCCGAAACAAGCTAAGAGACCAGTTTGAGACTTTGTGTAATTAGCTCAGATTATTATTTTACTTTAATCACTTGGGACCCCTTTAGTGCAGTGATTGAAGTTGATTCTTGCAAGGGCTGCTCTCTTTTGCCAAAAATATATGGTTGTCTGAAATAAAAGCTATATAAACCTAACGGTTCTCATCAATGGTAAAAAAAAAATGAAAAATATAGCATAAACAATGAATCCAAGAGTCCCAACTATCAACTTAAGTTTTTAATTGAATTGAGATGGTTGAGGTTACAGGATATGTTATATACTATAACAATAATTACACACAAGCAAGAACACAATGAACATTTTCTCCCCAAATAAAATTGTATACCATTAATGATTAACAATATGAAACAACCCTCACAAGAGTTGAACACAAACTTTTCAAATTCAAAGTTTCCACCTTAACTAAAAACCAAGCAACTCACTATTATACGAAAAATACTTACTTCTCAACCCTATTTTCTCCCTATGTAATAGCTAGCCTTTACACTTATCTAAAGCTTACTTAAGTCCCCTAAGTAGCACAATAAAAAATCATCAATTCAGAATGTCGTATTTTTGCCCTTAGGTCACTTGAATGAGTAGGCATACTGCATTTGTGCGGTTTAATATGATCATGAATCAGTACCAAATCGCAGCAAATGCATATAATGTTAGAGTATATAACATTTCTTGAGGCCTCAACCATATAAGCTTGAGCTTTTGGTTGATTTAGTTCTTTGACATGGTATTAGAAACCAACGTCACAAGAGGTCAGGAGTTCGAATCTCAACCACCCCTCAAATGCAAGTGGAATATTTCACACTAGGTATGAGAATGGAGAAGGGCTTGCATCCACATTTGTAACCCAAAGGGCTCTTGTGTGTGGGGGCATGTTAGAGACTTAGAGTATATATAACATATCTTAAGCCTCAATTATGAACCTAAACTTTTATTTGAGTTGATTCTCTGACATAAATAAAATTTGAACTGTTCATTAATTTGACAAAATTTCCTAGTTGCCATACTTTTTTTGCGTGAAGCTTCATAATTAAGTAATTGCATCATTGTGGACTACTCCTTCATTCCTTTAGTGTGCTCTTGTGAATGACATTCCCATCACTAGTGGAAAAAAATGTATTTGCTGCTCAATATTTGCTGCGGTTTTTGTGTATTAGCAGCAAAAAATAGAAAAACGTATTGGAAAAAAAAAAAACTCTAATTGCTGCGGTTTTCCTAAGGACCGCAGCAAATACCCTAGCATCATGCATTTATTGCTGCGGTTTATGCACAACCGCAGCAAATACCCAAGGAAAATTGGATTAATTGCTCCGGTTTTCTAATGAACCGCAGCAAATGACCTTTGCACAAATAAAACCCGCCATTTCTTTTTATTTCTCATATCTTCTCAAATACGTTATACAGTTGTTCTTCATTGAAAAAACGCTTCATCTTCATTTGCAATTCGTTCCTCTTCAACATCTTCACAAACGCTTCAAAAACGCTTCATTGTGTTCGTTTCTTGTGTTCATCTTCATTTTCACAAACGCTCTTTTATTCATTTGTTGTTATTCATCTTCATTTGTACGTGTTCGTGTTGTTGTTCATCTTCTTCATCTTCACAAACTTGTTGCTGTTCATCTTCACAAACTTGTTGCTGTTCGTGTTGCTTCTTTTCATCTACTGTACATCATCAAACTTGTGTTTTGAAGGTAAATCCTCGTTGCTTCTTGTTGCTGTTTTTATTTTTAATTTTATTTTGAACTTTTGCTGTTCTTGTTGCTGTTTTTATTTTTATTTTTATTTCATCATCAAACTTCGAATTTTCATAAACGAATTTTGTTGCTGTTCTTGTTGCTGTTCATCGAATATATGTTTCTGTTCATCTTCTTGTTGTTGCTGTTCTTGTAAAAAATCTTGTGGTCATTTGAGAAGATGAAGTTGTTTTTGTTGTTGATGTTGCTGTTCATAAACTATGTTTCTGTTCATCTTCAACTTAAAATCTTGTTACGTTGTTGTTCTTGGTTCTTATTCTTGTTGTAAAAAATCGAATATAATCTTGTTGTTCTTGTTGTTGTAAACTCAATCAAACAATATATCAATAAAGCAATATCAAATAAAAAAGGGCAGTTTCGTCATGAAGAAGATGAAAGACTTCGAATAGGATTTGTGTACGTAGGTTAGATCAGTCATGAAGAATAATGCAAGAAAAAAAAAACTCTTTAATTTAAGAATATTAATTATTAATTTTGGTCTCTGTTTTCGTTGTATTTATTATATTTATTTTACTAATTTGCATTATTCAAGTTTTTCATATATATGTTTTACATTATTTGAATATATATGTGTGTGTATGTATATATATATATATATATATATATATATATATATATATATATATATATATATATATATATATATATATATACATATATATATATATATACATATATATATATATATATACATATATATATATATATACATATATATATATATATACATATATATATATATATACATATATATATATATATACATATATATACATATATATATATATATATATATATATATATATATATATATATATATATACATATATATATATATATATATATATATATATATACATATATATATATATATATATATATATATATATATATATATATATATACATATATATATATATACATATATATATATATACATATATATATATATATATATATATATATACATATATATATATATATATACATATATATATATATATATATATATATATATATATATATACATATATATATATATTTATATATATATATATATATATATATATATATATATATATATATATATATATGTATATATATATATATATATATATATATATATACATACATATATATATACATATATATATATATATATATATATATATATATATATATATATATATATACATATATACATATATATATATATATATATATATATGTATATATATATATGTATATATATATATATATATATATATATATATATATATATATATATGTATATATATATATATATATCTATATATATATATATATATATATATATATATATATATATATATATATATACATATATATATACATATATATATATATATATATATATATATATATATATATATATATATATATATATATATATATATATATATATATATATATATATATATATGTTTTACACAAGTTTTGGTCTCTGTTTTACATATATATGTTTTACATTATTCAAGTTTGTTAAATATTTGTGATATTTGTTAAAAATATGGTTTGTTGTTAATTGTTATACTTATTAGAATTAGAAATAAGTATATATGTTTAAAATTTGTGTATTAATTTTGTTTTGAATCAATTAATCACACTAATTAGGATGACAAACGATCGTTTTTGGATGTATGGAAGCATTGAATCGTCGGAATTTATTGATGGCGTATTAGAATTTTGTAGTATTGCGGTTGAACATCAAGTTAGGACGGGGGGAGTTGGTTTTTATTGCCCATGTGTCAGTTGTGGCAATGTATCAAAGGTAGATAGTGTTGATATCCTTAGGGAGCACATACTTCGACGTGGGTTTAGGCCTCAATATCATGTTTGGGTTTGGCATGGTGAGGAGGGAGTTTACAAAGAGAAAAGTGTTGTTGAGGACGTCAATAATGTGGCCGATGTCAATGAGGATGTAGTAGATCATGTTGATGGGTATGAGACAGATGAAGAAAATGTCGATGAGGATGTGGATCGTGTTGATGAGATGATGGAGGGAGTCGAGGATGAGTTAGGAAAACGTCCTCGTGTTTTTGACTTGTTGACAGAGGCTTCTCAAAAGCCTTTGTACCCTGGATGTACAAAGTTCACCAAACTAACAGCAGTGTTGACAATTTTCAACATTAAGTCAAAGTTCAATTGGAGTGACGCTAGTTTCACAATGTTATTAGAAGCGTTAGGTGAGTTGCTTCCTGAGGGAAATGAACTTCCAAAGTCGACATATTATGCCAAAAAGCTCATGTGTCCTTTCGGCTTAGAGTACCAGAAGATTCATGCGTGTCCGAATGATTGTGTGTTGTATCGGAATGAAAACGAGAACTTAGAAGAGTGTCCTAGGTGTGGGTTATCGCGCTACAAGCGTAAAGGGGCTCGGGATGCTAAAGGGCCCCTGGCTAAGGTATTGTGGTATCTTCCAATAATACCTAGATTCAAGCGCTTGTTTTCTATAAAGAAAGATGCGTTAAACTTGAGGTGGCATGCAGATAGGGTGAAGAAAGGTCACTTGCTCACACATCCAGCTGATTCTCCGGAGTGGAAGAGTATTGATAGGTTGCATAAGACTTTTGGGGAGGAGGTTCGTAATTTAAGGCTCGGACTGTGTACGGATGGAATGAACCCGTTCGGCAATCTTAGTTCTCAACATAGTACTTGGCCGGTACTTTTAGTGATCTATAATTTGCCACCTTGGTTGTGTATGAAGCGTAAGTACATAATGCTTTCGCTTCTTATCTCGGGTCCTAAACAACCTGGCAATGACATAGATGTGTATCTTGCACCTCTCGTTGAGGATTTGAGAAAGATGTGGGATGAAGGCGTTTCAGTGTTTGATGCATATGCTAATGAGGAGTTCACCTTGCGTGCAATGCTTTTATGCACCGTTAATGATTTTCCGGCATATGGCAACTTATCGGGGTATAAGAACAAAGGGAAGAAAGCATGCCCGATATGTATCGATGACATGGAATCCACGTGGATTCCTAAGTGCAAACACGTATTCATGCACCATCGAAAGTTCCTCCCACGAGACCACCAATATCGTAAGAAGAAGAAGTTGTTCAATGGGGAGGTTGAGGACCGTGTAGCTCGTCGACCGTTGACCGGTTATGAGGTTTATGAACAGGTTAAGGGAGTTGAGACTGTATTTGGTAAAACGGGGCAAGTGCAAGGAGGTGAAGGCCGATTATGGAAAAAAGAATCAATCTTTTGGAAGCTTCCATATTGGAGAGATCTACAGGTTAGGCATTGTCTTGACGTTATGCATATAGAGAAAAATGTATGCGATGCCATACTCGGGACTCTCATGAACATTCCGGGTAAGACAAAAGATGTTAGGGCCGTGCGAGATTGGTTTGAATGTAAGGGTCTTCGTCCGGAGTTGTGGGCACATGTTAAGGTGAGTAAGAAAAGAAATAGAGCTGATGATGAAGTTGGTGACAATAAGAAGAAGATGCTTAATGACAAAGTTTATTTGCCTCCAGCTTGCTACACATTGTCCAAAGCAGAGAAGCGGACATTTTGTGAGTGTTTGTATGGCATTAAGGTTCCGTCTGGGTACTCATCCAACATGAAGAGATTTGTTAGCCTAAATGGTGAGCTGAAGTTGGGAAGCATGAAATCTCACGATTGCCATGTAATGATGCAAGTGTTCTTACCAATTACAATCCGTGGAATACTGCCAAAACATGTGAGATATGCTATTACCGAGCTATGTTCGTTCTTCAACACAATTTGTAGTAAAGTTCTTGATCCCTTTAAACTTGATGCACTTCAACTCGACGTGATTGTAACTTTATGCAAGTTTGAGATGTATTTTCCACCTTCTTTCTTTGACATAATGGTTCATCTTATTGTCCATCTCGTTCGTGAGATCAAACTTTTAGGTCCAGTTTTTTTAAGGTGGTGTTATCCTTTTGAAAGACACATGAGTGTTTTACAAAACAAGGTGAGGAATCCAGCACAACCCGAGGGGAGTATGATTCAAGGCACTGTGAGCGATGAGATTAGTAACTTTATAGCCGAGTATTTGGCCATGGCAAAGCCTATTGGACTTCCCACCTCTAGACATGAAGGAAGGCTTGAGGGAAAAGGAACAATTGGCTCCAAATTGGTCACACCTCCTCGAGAAAGCCTTCTACAAGCACACTTGTATGTGTTGCATCATATTCCGGAAGTTCATCCTTTTTTGAGTGAGCATTTTGATATATTGCGCGCAAAACATCCTTCTAAAGGGGATAGGGCATTGATGCAGTTGCATAACAAGACGTTTATTAATTGGTTTCATAATCGAGTAATATGCGAAGAACTCAAGGGTGTATCCGAAATTGTTAAGTGGTTAGCTTTTGGTCCTCGTGCTGATGCCAACAAATATGAGGGTTACGATGTCAATGGCTTCACATTTTGGACTGAGGGTCAAGACAAGAAGTCATCGTATCTACAGAATAGTGGGGTTTCTATTTTGGCGTCATCTACATTTTACGCGAGTGCGAAGGATCAAGCGTCGGTTGATGCTAAATTGGTATACTACGGACGGGTACATGAAATATGGGAGCTTGACTACTCTACTTTCAATATTGGTCTTTTCAAATGTAAGTGGGTAGATAATAATCGACGATGCATAAAAAATGACGACCCTTGTGGATTCACTCTTGTAGACTTAGCTCGTTTGCGTGATAGTGAGGAGCCATTCATACTAGCCACACAAGCCAAGCAAGTATTCTACATTATAGACCCGTCTGATAAAAAATGGTCTATTGTTGTACCGGGAAAAAGAAGCATTCTTGGTATAGGTGATGTTGAGGATGAGGAAGAATATGAAGCTTTTGAAGACTCCCCTCCCTTTATCAATCCAATATCAGTGGATCAAGATGATGTAGATGATGTAGATGTTGGTTATATGCGTGTAGATCACACGGAAGGAATACATTTGAATTAAGTGATTCACAAGGTATGAATTTAAAGTTTTTAAAAGTTTTTTTGGCACTTGGTTTGTTTTGCATGAAACTTTGCACAGAACACTTATTTGTTATATATTATTGTGTTGAACGTACGTATTAGAATTGTAAATCATAGTCATATTCTTAATATTACTTAGCTTATGTTCTAATATATTTCTATTCATACTCTTTCAGGTACTGATATATAATGCATCTATTCAGAGACGAAATTGTCCCCGAGATTGAGACCTCGGATAATGAGCATCGTAGTTACGACAGTGAAGAGGACCAAATTGTGAGATTCGAGCGTATGGCTGAAGACGCTCCACCTCTAGACAATGATTTTGAGACCGAAGACGCCCCACCAATGGATGCTCCCACTACCAGTAAGAAAAGAAAAGGGCGAGGTCCTACGAAAAACCTCAAAGTCACGGAACCAATGCATTTGGAATACAATGCATTGGGTCAACCCTGCGGAAAATGGCGTAGGCAATATGGAAAACAAGTGGGCCTATGTATCCGCAAGATTTCCATATTGCACGCATGGAACGAGGTTCCAGAGGGTTTGAAAAACTCTCTATGGAATGATACTGTGGTAAGCAACTTTACTATTTTTACTCATTTAGTTTCATTTTAAAATTAATTTAATTGACAGTAACAAATATAAATTTTTTTTGTAGAATCTTTTCCACATCGAGAGCGATGAGGACAAGAAGAATGTGTTTCTTTCAGCTGTTGCTGAAAGATTCAGAGATTTCAAATCCAAGCTAGTAACTGGCTGGATTACGAAGACCCGTGCCCGTACGACCAAAAAGGTCAAAACGGGAAACGAAGGTGGAGAGCAAGCACCTTCAAAGATGCCCTACGAAATATGGGGTCACATATCGAAGAGGGATTGGGAGGCCTTTGTTGCCAAAAGAACAACTCCCATAGAAGTTGTAAGTATTTCATATTATATTATAGTTTACCAATTTGAATTTACTTCTTTTGATTCAGTCATTAAACTAATACATGACATTCGATTTCTATTGATTAATTAGGAAAAGCGTGGTAAAGCTCTAGATTCTGCAAGCAAAAGGAAGTTTTACCATCGCTTAGGCCAGAAAACGTACGATGAGGTCCGAAAAGAGTGGGTGGATGCGGGTTTATACCCCAATCAAAGTTCATCCACACCCTCATCTACGACTACCTCCGCATCCGTACATACTCTTGCTGGAGATCGGGTGCGTGATTGGTATTGCGGGCTTCATTCCCGAGATGCAAGTGGTAAATTTACCATTAATGATCCGGGAACGAAGAAGGTTGCTGATGCTGTGGTGAGTTTTGAAATTATTAAGTATATTCTTCATTTGTTTTGTATTCTTTGGCTTTGATGTACTTATACTAATTACTATATATGTCACTTTTTATTTGAACAGATGGGCTGGAAGGAAAAAGAAGCTACGGGGGAGTTCACCCCAAAAGGCAATGTTGACGCATTGCATATGGTCTTAGGGAAAGACCACAGTGGGCGGGTAGTTGGAAAAGGAGGCGTCCGCGTGGGGTTACAGAAGGCATTCGGCAAAGAGTGTGTTGCTACTCAATCCCGAACGGCACTGCGGGAAGAAGCAGCAACCCTTCGAGCGGAGATTACGAAGGACGTTCTCGCGAAGTTGGCCACCGTGTTGCAAAAGATGGGTGCACCCATTGTGGACTTGGCAAACCTGATTGTCGAGGATCAGGGAAGTCAACATGGGGATTCTGACGCTTTGGTCGAGCCAACACCCGAGCCCATTACCCCCGTAGCACCCCAGCTCTTTACTAATACCCCCGTTGCTCAAAATCCGGAGCCAACTCCGGTGCCAGTGCTACAGGTACATAGTATTTAAATATATAAGCACTTAATAATTTAAATTGCAACGCGTAATTAAAATTTTATTATGATTCTTATTATACTAAACGACACAATTTTCAGGAGGCGACTCCTTGTTCTCTTTTGCTGCCTCAGTTAGGTGTTGCTAGTGATGGCGACTTAACTGAGGTTGCATATGGTATGGCACAGCCAAATAAAGAGGGCCAAACAGTGCATTCAGTGCCTGTTACAAGTGGCCACATCAGTGTGGCCGTGGAGACTATTGTAAAGGGGTTTGAAGATTTCTCACTCCCAATTCCAATGCCAGCATGGAGCCTTGAGAAACTATCAGACGCCCTAGGTAGTTTCGTCACATGGCCATATGCTTGGGTCCGATTCACTAACACGGTAAGAATCATTTGTACCTTATTTATTTTTATTTTTTAATTGCATGCTCACACTAATTTAATTTTTATTTATAAATTGAAATAGCAAAAGAGTCCAAAGGGATCTTGTAGAGAGGTCGGTTCCTCAGCAAAGGTGTCGACTGGGTCAAAGTCGATGCCAAGCACTCCAATTTTGACTGATGAGGAGCTAAAAGATCTCTCTCAAGATTGCAAATGGCTGCATTATTGTGCATCTCGCATAAGTGAGGAGGACCCAATCATGTTGCCCCTGCTGAAGGAGCAATACTGCTTTTCAGAAGACCCGTATGTAATTATTGGTCCTAGTGACATCGGGCAATTTTTGAGAGGAGAGATGCTGAACGTAGCTCTTTTCCATGTCTACATGAGGTGATGTTCATTATCTTACAAGTTAGGCATTGTTGTTTAATTGTTTTAATGACCGAATTACTAACAAAATTCTCTTATTTGTGAGTTTAGTGCGGTTTACGAGGAGGTAAATTCTTGCGAACCTCCAATAAAAATTGGATGGTTTTGTCCGGAGACGATTTCGGGTAGTAAATGTAGAAATGATCCAGATGTCGTCAGAGCATACATTGAGACTGCTTTGACTAATTCCCTTGCATGTAAACACACATTTATTCTGGCTCCATATTGGTAAGAGTAAGTTTTATTTTTGAAATTGAACTTATCTTTTGATTTTTAAAGTCACCTAATCTCTAATTTGTTGATTTTAAATTTGTGTTTGTAGTTTGCATTGGATACTTTTGATCATATGTCCTTTAACGAACACCGTGCACGTCTTCGACTCATTACAAAAACCTAACAGCCTACCTCGCAACACAAGATTCAAAGCATTGTTGAATGCGTACGTAATATTAATTATTTTACCAATTTGATTTAATTAAGTGTTATATATATATATAAATGGTATTACTTTTCCCATGCGTTTCAGCGCAATGAAAAGAGTGCGTGGACAAATGGGATCTACATCCAGAGCCACATTTCCAAAATGGATAGCAAGAAAGGTACACAAATTCGATTTTATGGGTTTTGTATAGGTTTGGTCAAATGATCATGAAAAGAACACGAAACAACCACAAACACTTAAACAAAATTCTGATCTAGCAAACTGTCGACCAGCCTTCCTTCGGCTCAGCTTCTAGGAGTCCACGGGGATTGTTAGAATGGTTTTAGGACCTTGATAGCTAGATCCAAGTACCAAGATTCCATTTCCACTTTAGCCTAGGTCCTGGATACATAGGTTTGGTCTCCACGTGTCGTGCAAGGTGGTCTGGTCACTAGTTTGATGCTGTCAATTTCGCGCGTAAAGTAGGTCAAACATGGTTTGTTATGCACGAAACTTGGCACACAACACTATTTGGCATATATTATTGTGTTGAAATGGTTAGAATTGATAATAATAGTCATATGCTAGAAATTAGAAGTTAAGTTGCGATTTTATGCGTTTTTAAGCGTTTTTGTCAATTTCGCGCGTAAAGTACTCAAACTTGGTTTTGATGCGAAACCGGGGCTGATTAAGGCCTTGGTTATGAAAGGATTAATGTTGTGCGTAAGCTTTGATTAATGACACAGTCAAAAACTACAAATGATCATGAAAAGAACACGAAACAACCACAAACACTTAAACAAAACTCTGATCTAGCAAACTGTCGACCGGCCCTCCTTCGGCTCAGCTTCTAGGAGTCCACGGGGATTGTTAGAATGGTTTTAGGACCTTGATAGCTAGATCCAAGTACCAAGACTCCATTTCCACTTTAGCCTAGGTCCTGGATGCATAGGTTTGGTCTCCACGTGTCGTGCAAGGTGGTCTGGTCACTAGTTTGATGCTGTCAATTTCGCGTTTTTATTTGTCAATTTCGCGCGTAAAGTAGGTCAAACATGGTTTTTTATGCACGAAACTTGGCACACAACACTATTTGGCATATATTATTGTGTTGAAATGGTTAGAATTGATAATAATAGTCATATGCTAGAAATTAGAAGTTAAGTTGCGATTTTATGCGTTTTTAAGCGTTTTTGTCAATTTCGCGCGTAAAGTAGGTCAAACATGGTTTGTTATGCACGAAACTTGGCACACAACACTATTTGGCATATATTATTGTGTTGAAATGGTTAGAATTGATAATAATAGTCATATGCTAGAAATTAGAAGTTAAATTGCGATTTTATGCGTTTTTAAGCGTTTTTGTCAATTTCGCGCGTAAAGTAGCTCAAACTTTGTTTGTTTTGCACGAAACTTGGCACACAACACTATTTGGTATATATTATTGTGTAGAAGTTGTTAGAATTGAAAATCATAGTCATATTCTAGAATTTATGTGTTAAGTTGCGATTTTATGCGTTTTTAACCGTTTTTGACACTAACTTCTATTTTCTCTTAGTGCTTTCAACAACCTCCTTCTTCCGTTGACTGCGGCTACTACGCGCTGAAGTTTATGGACGATATTATAAATTCCGTGAAGGAATTTGGAGTCGAAAATATAGATGCCGTAAGTATTTGTTACGTTCTTAATTAAATATATTATTGGTAAAATCTAAATGTTTCTATATTAATAGCTTTTATTTTAATATTATAATATAGGTTTTAAACGACATTCCGAGGGAAACACGCGCTTTGAGAAGTGAAGAGATGCGCGAATTAAAAGACAAGATTGCCGTGTATCTTGCTAATATTTGTCCTTGATAAATTGTAATTAGTATTGATAATTTTTTATAGTTTATTTAATGTATATATATATATATATATATGTACGTACATATTATATTATATATATATATACGAGCGAGAGTTTATTATTACAAAGAGATTAATGTTGATTATCTGTGATTATCATTGGATTAATCACTGTTATTACATTGTAATATTATTGCATTATTATATGGATTAAACGGAAAAAGAAAAAAAAAAAAGAGACTTATTGCTGCGGTTTTAAGCCTGACCGCAACAAATAATGACACACTTATTGCTGCAATTTTTCCCCCTGACCGCAGCAAATAACACCCATTATTTGCTGCGGTTTTAGCCCATGACCGCAGCAAATAATGCCCTTATTTGCTGCAGTTTTGAACCGCAGCATTTAAAGTAGAACATTTGCTGCTATCACTATTGCTGGGGGCCAAAACCGCAGCAAATAATGGCAAAAAAAACCGCAGCAAACGAGGTTTTTTCCACTAGTGCATATAACATGTTATTTTAAGCTACAAATTTAAAGGAACTTGTACATTAGATGTTGGTGTTAGTTTATAATTAAAATTTAGCTTCAAGGTTTAACTTAATTATTTGTTTATTTCTTGTCTTTTTTGTCCAAATTAGATTATTAGATATTCCTATTTCACTCCAACATCTTTTCTTGAAAGAGAAAGGCATAAAAGAAGTTGAATAAGGCTAGTGATCAAATACTTTATTAATTTTTTCATTTAAATATATATGTGGCTTACGATACGAAATTTGGTAATTGATTTTTTGGTAAATGTTATGTTGAATTTTGTTTTATTTCTCGTTTCCTCAATCATTTTCCAATTATTTTGTCATTTGAAGTTGATTAACAAATTTTGTTGGTTGCTTTTCTGTTTGTATCATTATATTTTCAATTAAATTTGTTATGAATCGATTAAGTGTAAGAGGTACGTAGGAGCAAAAGTCAATAAATATTTTGAAATCATGGCTTGAAGGTGTGTCAATGAACATGACATAAAAGCAAGTACTAATATAAAATATGGAAGAAATAAATGCAATCAAAACACCAAGATTTAATGAAGTTTTCTAGCTTGGTCCTCTTCCAAGGCTATTATTTTGTATTTTGTGTTTAAAAGATAAGTAGAGCTTCTAGCTCAATCAATATAAGAAAGTATGTTACATTAAGCGAGATAGCATGTGAAGAATAAATGTAGCAAAAGGAAGATACCATTAATTTAATCAGTATGGAGATGACGAATATATAAACTCAAGCAAGGAGCTTGGCTTAGTTTATAACACATACTAAGCCTTGTATTTATACGCAAAAGAAGAGCGGCAAGCCGACAACAATAATGAGAAGCTAGTGAAAACATTGAAGAAGCGAGCTGGCCGAGTAGCTTATCATAATTGCTCATTCGAGAAGGTAGTTGAATGGAGCTTATGATGTCTAGTTCAAGTGGGTGTTCGTTCGCAAGTTTAGGAGCTCGTTCGAGCATCTATTGTTGGGAAACCTCATTTGGTCTTCACATGATTCTTATGCACTCAAAATTTAGATGCCAAATTTTCGAATTGCTTTAAGATTAAGTCAAAAATTTTATGCAATTCCAAATTGTTTAAAGATTAAGTCAAATATTTTTGCAAAGATGAAGTAAATGTTATTTTATGCAAGCAATCAAAAAGTTATATATTTGTACTTTTATCTTTCTTATCTTCATTTACAACCAATTATAACTTATATGAGAATCTTATGAATGAAAAGATGAATGTTGAATGTGCAAAAGAGACACACACAGAAGAAAGAATGATAATCTTGTTATTGCAACAGAATTAATTGATACAATAGTTAGTAAAGGAAGTTATATATATACAAAACATCCTAACTAACTAAAAGTTAACTAAAGGCTGCCTAACTAATACAGGTGTTGAAAGTAACAACACCCTAACAGAATCGAGAAGCACATGTTCTTTAACAAACTGCATGTGTGTTCTTTAATAAGCTGCATGTGTCCTTTAATGCACCACCTCCTTCTTAGCTGGGCTGGTATTTTACTGCTGCTGTATTGTATACTCAACACCCCCTTCCTCCCAACCCCCCCTTCAAACTGGAGTGGGAAAAAGCCATTCCTAGTTTGCTTAATAGATCTTGAAACTAAGATGATGGTAATATCTTGGTCATAATATCAGCTAGTTGGTAGCTTGGTAGGCAGGTAGGAACCTGTAGGAGTCCTTCTAGGATCTTGTCTCTGGTGAAGTGGCAGTCGACTTCGATGTGTTTGGTCCTGTCATGAAACACAGGGTTCCTTGCAATATGCATTGCAGACTGATTATCACAATTCAGTGTGATAGGTTTAAGATCTTACACCCCTATCTCTTCTACCAACCTGACCATCCAAGTGACCTCAACAGCAGCAGCTACCATAGCTTTATACTCTGTTTCAAAGCTAGACCTGGACACTATGCCTTGCTTGGATTTCCAAGATATAGGAGATTTACCTAAAAGCAAGATGTATTCAGTTATGGACCTTCTTGAGTTAAGACATGAAGCCTAGTCGCTATCTAAGAAGTGATAGGTGCAAATTTTAATAACTGCAAGCGTACGGTTGACGTGTAGTCGCGGGTCGAACACAAGGAGGCGAGTTAATCAATTTGTTTGTTTTATGACTACAAGACACGGATCAAGAAATAATGTTGTTGAGAAACTAATACTACGATGCAAAAACTAAAGCTAAAACAATGATTAATATGAAGATGAATATGATATGACAAGCTCTAGGGTGTCGGGCATCACCTAACTCTAACATGGGAGTCGATCGCTCTCATGATTGTATGAAATTGAGTCATTGGCATAATTAAATATGATCTAATTAATCTCAAGCTTATGCTTTATTGATTAATATCGATTTAAGACCAAACTAGTGTTAATCCTTAAACTTCCGTTTTATTGGCTAAACTAGTAGGAATTTAACTTAAATATATCTCAATCCTAAATTAATCCTAATCTCAAACTTCCGTTTTATTGAAAAGGTTGTTAAAGATGTTTAAACCGAGATTCATTAAGCGTAAATTTAATTATAGACCCAAAATTCACACAATTAGTCGATAAAATGTCATCCCATACTTCGAATTAGGGATTATACCCTAACCCTAGAGAAGAAGATTACTCACTAAACATGATAGTAAATATGTAATTCATAATAAATGATGGCTTAAGAGAAATACTAAACATAAAACGATGAATGATTTCAATGCAAGAGATAAATAATAAAGCAATTAACAAAGAAAACTTACTAATTACGAAGAACGATAATGTAAATTGCAAGAGGAATTAATGTAACAACGAAGTTTTTGCAACAAAAGCTTAAAGAACAAAAATAAAATCTCTAGATAATTCCTAAAACTACTGCTAAAAAAAACTGATTAAAACTCCCTCTTTGAAAAGGTAACCGCCACTTTATATAGTGGTTCCGAAGATAAACCGTCGAAACGCACAAAATTGGCTCTGACAGACATGCGACGACTAGTGACATCAGCGGCGACGAGTCTTCGCTTTGTTTCTGCTTGGGATATAAGAGTTCAGTGAAGAAGTGACGACTCGTCGCATGCGGAGACGAGTCGTCGCTTTGCTTCTGGCTGGCGAACTTTAAACAGTCGCCATTTGTTGCTCGATTGTCGGAATTGGACATATAATATACCGTTGGAAAGCTGAAATCTACTTTCTAATGCCATAAACCTTGCATTAATGCAATCTTTCTATCAAAAGTTATGACCAAAAGAGTGAATATGTATCAAATTTCACCTTAAAACTTTTGTATTTTAAACACTTTTCAACTCTTTTGCCCATCTTCATTGTAAAACATCTTCAAACAAGAAATAATCTCCTTAGTAAACTCCGTTAACATTAAAACCATAAGAATTATGCTTATAAACGATCAAAACCGCTCAAAATCAACATGCATAACCAAAATGGGTAGAGTAGCATAAATCTTCAAAATAAGTACGAAATTGCTAACAATAATCATCATCAAGGAGTATAAAATGATATGAATAAGTGCAAATAATTGCGCTTATCAAGAAGGCTTGGAGAGTGATTTGATTAGTTCCTGAACAATACCTTGTCCACATGTAGAATGGACGTAATTTAAAGTGTGTTTGAGTGCTTCCCAGTGTGTAGTTTTTAGGTTGCTGCATAAATTGGCTTAGAGTTTGTACAGTGTATGCCAAATCTGGCCTAGTATTGGTCAAAAAATTGAGTTTACCAATGAGGATCCTATAGGATGTAGGATCCTGTAGGATGTAGGATCTTGTAGCAAGTCTCCTTCGTGGGCTGACAGTTTGAGTTTGCTAGGAAGTGGGGTAACAACTTTTCTATAGTTAGTGATTCCACTGTCATTGAGAAGTTCCTTTGTGAACTTATTTTGATGCAAAATGATCCCATTTTGGATGTGATGAACCTCTAGCCCTAAAAAGTAATTAAGATTACCTAGGTCTTTTATACTAAAAGTTGCATGTAGATGAGCCTTGATGTTTAAAATTTCAAGAGGGTCATTGCTTGTTATAACTATGTCATCTACATATATTGCAAGTAGACCATTGCCTAGAAGCTTCTTTGAGACCATACAAAGATTTCATTAACTTGCAAACATGATTAGTGGACTGGTAATAACCTTGAGGAGGTTGCATATAGACTTCTTCCTTTAACTCACCATGTAAAAAGGCATTGTTTACATCTAATTGGTTTAGAGTCCATCCTTTGAAATGGCTACAACAATTATACATCTTATTGTGGATAATTTTACCACAGCAATTATGCCATTTTTTTGTTGTAGCCTTTGGCTACCAACCTAGCTTTATATTTCTCAAGTGTGCCATCAACGTTAGTTTTGACTTTAAAAACCCACTTTGAGCCTATTGCCTTTTTTCCTGGGGATAAGGGAACAAGTTTCTAAGTTTTGTTGTTCTCTAAAGCCATTATCTCTTTGTCCATGGCTTCTTTCCAAGATGGGTTTTGAAGAGCAGATTTATAGCCTTTAGGTTCTGTGTAAAAGACCTTATGCTGATTTGTGCTAGCAAAGGCTTGATGTAACACCGCTGAATTTTTGACCCTCTACTCGAAATCGAAACCGCAAGGAAACGGAGAAAATTCGAGTGTTACGTAAAAAAATGAAATAAAATATGAATAAAGAAAGAAAATGATTAAGGTTTGATTTATTTAACTAAAGGGATTAGAAAAGTCTAATACAAGATTGTGCGAGAAAATTTTCGGCAGCATCTACCCTAAAGTTGGATGAACTGAACAAATAATGATCAATGAAACGTAATAACGAAGAGGCATCATCGGCCTTGTAATAAAATATCACGGCGGAATGATCATCGTCTAATCTTCGGGTCGACATGCTAAGCATGGATCGTGGTTTCAATGTAAATGCTTTGTTCAAAGGAAGAAAGAGAATGATAAACTATTTAAATCATACAACCCATAAAAAAAACGCAGTGGAAATAACTTATACAGAGGAGGACATGTACCTCAAACTCAAAACATAAACAACATAATTAAAAGAAACCACAAATAGACAAAAGAATAATAGATAGCTCTTCATATAAAGGTTACTCACTAGCACCTCATAGTTTCGATACAATGTATATTATCACAAAAAACAATGATATCTTAAGGGAAAATTACATATAAGGGTTATTTACTGCGTGTACGTACCTGTAAGCGTCACTGCATGACAAAAATCACAATAATCACCCAACTAAAGTTCTATCTTCCTTTTATGAACTGGGAACCTATACAAGTTTAAAGTAGAACTAATACGCCTACTTTCCTCCATTTAAGAGAGACTAATACAAAAGCTAAAACAAGTTATCAATCAGCTATTCAAAGTAACTTTTAATTATTATAATACGCACTTAACCAATTCATGTGACTCAATCTATACTTATTCATAAGTTATGACATCAACTCAAAAATTGAATAAGCTTTCACATTCACAACACCAACAATCAAATAAGCTTCCACAACAACAAAGTGTATGTTATGACCATATATTTAAACCAACGAGACTCAAATTATGAAACCACATCACCATGTAATGTCATAAATTACTAACACTTACTCGTGTCACGAACATTAATAGTAACTTATAGTTTTGGCTACAATTACACCACTTACAACCACTTACGAATCAACCGTGTCAAACATCCTTAACATGACAACATTTACACTAATAACTACGATTATACCACTGTTAAACAACAATAATACTTAATAACATAAACAATGTCTACCATCATCTTTATAAAACAAGTGACAATTCACAACCACTTTTAGTGACTAATAATCTCAACCATTTATAAATACTATTATAACCATTCACAATATAATCACATATTCAAAGTTTATACAATTCTATTCAATTTACAAAATACTCTCAAAACACAAAAGTAGTACCACCATCATCATTTTCATTCATACTTCAAACCCTAATTCATAATTATATTCAAATTATCAATCAACTCTTACCCATAATAAGATTCAATGAAAATAATACAAAATAAACACTAAACTCGTAAACTTTATTAAATTTTAATTGGAAACAAGAAGAAATCAAATAGGAGAAAGAGAGAAGGCTTACAAAGATAAGACTAGAAAGAGAGTGAAGAGGTAAGTGGAGGTTGTAGTGGTGGTGGCATAGGACCCAAAATGGGCTGGAGAGAGGGCCAAAACCGGCGGTCCTAGCCCTTGTCTGCTGGCTACTAGAGGGTAGCACAGCCTTCTGTTGGCAGCTACTCGTGGGGAGGGCTGCGTGGCGGTTCTACTGGTTATGGGGAAGGAGGCGTGGTCACCTGGTTGTAGGGGCAAGAGGCACGGCTGCTGGTCTGTTGTGGGGGAGAGAGGCGCAGGCAGTGAGGGAGAGGGAAGAGGGAGACACGTGAGTTTTGTGAGTGAGGGAATGTGAGATCTCACTTGAAAACCCTAACTCATCTTATATTAGCTATCAAGACCCAACTAAGAAAAGCCCACCTTTATTGTGCTCACAAATTTTAATAAAAATCATAATTTTAATTCGAACCTCTTTATTTTAATAATCGCAACTCTATTTTTAATATAAATATATGTAAATATTTAAATTCGTATATGACAAAAGTTTATTAAAACTAATTTGAAACTAATTTAATATAATTATAAAATCTCCAAAAATTACTATAATAATAAAATGATGACGTCACAAAATAATAGGGGTGTTACACTTATATGTGACAAAACCACACCAATGACTACATACATTATGACAATAGTAATCTTGTAAATGTGTGGGTGTTTTTGCAGTTCTTTGGGATCTCCTAGGTAAGGTTTCTACCTCTTGTGGAGAAAGATCATGTGTCTGCAGTAAAGTTGGTGATGTTTCCTGTTCTGTGATGTCAACAATAGCTTCTTCTGATGTTTGAGTATCTGGACTATGTGTTATATTAGTGAAATCATTATCATAATCATGATTGATGATGGGTTCTGATTCACTAATGGTTTCTTTGTCATTAGTACAGGATTTTTCATTTCTTATTGGTTGTTCAGAAGAAGTTGACATAAATAGATGATTAATTTTATTTGCATTATTTTGATGGTATAGGAAATGATGTTCATAGAATATGACATCTTTACTAACAGAGATAGTTTTATTTTCAAGATTGTACACTTTGTATCCCTTTTGTGTGTTGGAATAACCAATAAACACACTTCTTTCTGCTCTAGGCATGAACTTATGCCTATTTCTTTTGAGAGTGCTAACATAGCACAAGTATCCAAAGACTTTCAAGTTTGTATAATCTGGCTTTTTGCCAAAGAACACCTCATAGGGTGTCTTTCCTTTTAGAAGTACTAATGGCATTCTATTTATTAGATGAGTTGCACATTGAATGCAATTTCCCCAAAATTTAATGGGTAACTTGGACTGAAAA
>NC_080058.1:8730984-8918484 GCF_026212465.1 Amaranthus tricolor
CATAGAGGCGAAGTTGAAATTTTAAACTAAAAAAGACCAGATGACCAATATATCAAAAAAGATTAGTATTATTTTTTATGTGATCCACGTACTAACAAAAGTATAAAACAAATATGAACAAATTAAAATTTAAGTTATATTGTTTTAAAATACTTTTTTATCAAATCGAATTTGTAATATTATAGTTTTCATGTGAAAACTTTCTAGAAAATATTATACCAAATTCAATGAAATAAAGCCATAAAGGAAGTAGAGAAATATTATTATTTTCAGACATGCCTTGAACTAAAAGTTTGGTGGATGTTAAGAAGATAATATAGATTGCGCAAGTGTTTTTGAAGATAAAATCTCTATTAAATTAATATAGTCTTAAAAATTATTATAATTATAAAAAATAAAATATGTAGCTAAGATTGAGATTCAAAGGGTAAAGAATTTCAGTTCTGTTTTACAATCAAACAATACTTATATTGCTAATTTGCTATAGTTGATCAAAGTTCATATCATATGGACTATGAATTATACTCCCACCTATTCAGTTCAGGTGTCCCA
Organism: Amaranthus tricolor; assembly: GCF_026212465.1. Lineage (NCBI taxonomy): Eukaryota > Viridiplantae > Streptophyta > Magnoliopsida > Caryophyllales > Amaranthaceae > Amaranthus > Amaranthus tricolor. The sequence goes on from NC_080058.1 coordinate 8,731,537, forward strand.
TTTACTTTTGAGACACTGTTCATTTATCATTCTTAAATTGCATTTTATTATTAATCTATAAGTTAAAACATAGTCATGTGGAATCTTATTTGATTTGTTTTGATGTAAAGATTATTAATATCAACTTTTTATAATTTTTAATTATACATAACTCGATATATTAAGAATTGAATAAATGCATTGGATAGAGTGCATAAAGTAAATGGGACATTTAAGATGAATAGGAGAGAGTATTATTTAGAATGCAAAATTTGCTACAATTATGCAATAAAAACATAACAAACATCAGAAAATTTTCTTATTTTCCGTTTATTATTAGCTTACTATATATTGTATATATAGAGTTTGCAACTCGTACTTACATCCCCTAGTTAGATAATAATTTTCGCTCTTGTAACAGAAAGGGTTCAGTTCTCACCATTTACAGTAAATATAGAGATTTTCTAGACTATATATTTCAAATTTCATCATTATCACACCAGAATATCTTATTCATAGAAACTATGATAAGGTCTGGAGAGGAAAAGAAGATGACTCATGCTTATAAAGTACTTCCTTTCGTTCTCAATAGTTGTTATTTTTCTATTTTTCACGCTATCTAATATACGATTTTAATTTTTAATATTTTTAATTCATATATTCATATGATACAAAAATTCTAAAAAGTTAATATTAAATCAAACATGATCCACTTGACTATGTTTTACATTATACATGGATAATATATACCAAATAAGATCAGTTGATGAACAATAATTGCTACAGGTTCTATAACAATTATTAAAATTCGGAGGAAGTATTTACATGAGGATTGCATGGCGCATGCTGTCACTTACCGTAAATTGATCAATTTCAGAAGATCTCATAATATCTCCGGTAACCCAGGTTGTATCAGATATGTTGGTACGACGCTTAAAGAAGCGAGAAAGAATAGAAAAGGGGATATGAACAATTGTGTATATTACAAGTAATCTGTTATTCCAAATTGGTTGCAATTGCTGCCTATTATCAGCATCAAACATTGTCTCATCAGCAACCTTACCACTCTTTTTTCTTGACATGATTTTACAAGATGATCGATTCAATTATGGTTGAGACTTTAGAACAAGGAAGAAATTAAATGATTCTAATTTTTTTTTTAATTTATTGAAATGGCTTTGTCATTGCTTTTTTGGTATGATAATAATGGTGGGTTTAAAGTTTTATGAGTAATAGTTGTGAGTTTATTTATATATCAATATGAATGTAGTGGGAAATTGTACGGTGTTTCGTCTTATTTGACGCTTTGGTTCCACGTATGAATAACTAGTTGGTGGGCCGCATGCTATGCAGGTCCTCCCCCAAGAAATCCTATTCAATTTAAAATTTTAAATTGGAAAAATTATTAAAAATTACCTAATTTATAGCACCTTTTGCAAAAAAACTATCTAATCTAATTTTTTTTTTTTTCCAAAAAACTACCTTAAATGACACAAACGTTTGCAAAAGACTATCAAATGACGAAAAACCGTTAGTTGACCAGTACGTGTCTCACGTGATTTACTTAAGGCATTGATTTCTTCTGTTTGAAAACTCGATTTTTCCCAATTATTTCCTCTTTCCCCTTGAAATCACAAGAACCCTAATTCTTCCCCTTTTCCTTTTAATCCCTAAGAACCCTAATTATTTCCCAAATTAAATTAAGATATTTTCTTGCTTGATTGGCAAAGATATTTGTCTACTTTTTTCTGAGTGAAATTCTTAAATGGCTTAACAGAAACAGATTGGGGTACAATCCAAATTGCAATCAACCCTAATTTTTATGAATTACCTCGTCAAATTACAATCTTTCTGGAACACAATGATCAAAATCATCATCAAATCGCAATCCCAACCAATAAATTCATTTTCTCTTCAATAAAAAAATGATTCTACTGGTGAAGTTGTTCCTAATGTGGTATTTCGTAGAAGGAATTCTGATTATACGGAAATGGTGGAAGTGGAAGAGAGAGATTGGGAAAATTCTTTGAGTTTAGATTCAATAAATATTTATTATGATTTGAATTATGGAGGTTTAAGGCGATTTAGCCATGATGTTGCTTCCTCTTCTTCTGCTAATGGAAGAAGTATTAGTAGTTCTGATGATAAAGTTCATCATAGACGACAATGTGATGTTTGCTCCTCCTTCAAAGCTAAGTTCATCATAGAAGGAATTCGGGATTTTCGAACCACTGTGGGCCCCATTGCTCCTCCTTCAAAGCTAAGACGATGCTGTAATTAATGGAGTATATATAGTTCGTTATGGCCGGTCTTCAATTGTGAATAATCCTAAAGCAATTAATGATAGGTTGATTTTGATTTTGGGTTTGTTCATTTATGATTTTATTTTTAGTTTAGGAAAATAATGCTCTCCTTTTGTCAATATAATTTTTTGTAGGTTAGAACAAATGAAATTGTTACTTTAGTGAGTTTAATCTATGTCACATGCCTATCATATGCAAAGTCAAACGCCTTATTTGACGGTCAACTAACGATTTCCGTCATTTGGTAGTTTTTTGCAAACGTTTATGTCATTTAAGGTAGTTTTTTGCAAAAAAAATTAGATTATGTAGTTTTTTTGTAAAAAGTGCTATAAATTAGGTAGTTTTTAATAATTTTTCCTTTTAAATTAAATAAAATAATTAATATTTAATCTTTAATAGATCAAATAATGGAATTGAAATGGGTATAAACACTTTACACACCTTTAAAGAATCAGTATGGGCTTAATTCTGTCCATTGTTGCAATGGCAGTTGCAGGCATGCAGCATTAGTTGAGATAAAATGAAAGAAAGTTGATGCTCAACGTTTGTTATTAGACTCTACAAAACCATTGCCTATTACATTCCAGTTGATTGCGCTACAATTCTTATTTCTTGGCTCTGCTTATCTTTTTAGCTAAATTAAATTATTTCAGTCTAAATTAAATAATTAAGCTGCAAAGTAAAAATAAAAGCTAGCTGATATTTAATATTATATCACAAAGCTACAACAGCTAGCATGATTATTTAAGCAGCTAAATTTGTTGTCTTCCTTGTATAAAGTAGGATTAATTGCCCCTACAAGAAAGAAAGTGCAGTAAACCAAATTGAGCAGACAGTTGAAGTGATGACAGCGGATTAAGCATTGCTTATTACGAACGCTTCAAATTTTGTCACTTCATCATCTATCATCATAGCCTAAAATGCATCTGGTTTAATATTATTATTATCAACATCTGTTAAAGGCAAGAACAGTCCATTTGATTGTTGATACTAAATGATGGGAGCTTTAATTAAAACTCAAGCTAATTTAGCTTGGAAAACTACTTTTCAAGATTTATGATCATGTTTGTCCTACCCTATTTGTTTCATCACAAAATTCAATCTCATTCATTAGCTCTTGGATAGGTGGTATCAGGTTATTGATGAAAAATTGTGAAGAAAAACACGTGTTTGTGGATGAGAGCTCCACTACCATGGGAATGACACCACATTCATGAAAATTGACACTAAATTCATCCCATTAGCACTATTTAGTAGAAGTACCAATAACCAAATACCTTGTAATGGTTTTATATTTTTCTGGCATTATTCAGTTGGCAAACGAGTTTGACTCAATGTTTCCATATTTTTTCAAGCTGATGGAAATTAAAGAGTCGAAAAAGAACTTTCCCAATTCAAGAATATTGTTGAAAGTTTGGCCCAAAATTTGGGCCTTCAATTCCTTTCTTTTGGTTCATTGTCCAACCTTTTTGCGTCGAGTTTTTTTTTCTTTTTTTTTTTTTTAATTTGTTCGAGGAACTATTCCTTGTAGGTATACGTCTTGGTGCATTCTTGTGAAGTGAAAGTTAAAGGCTGGCAGCAGGAAAGCATTGATAAGACACATAAAGCTGTGAGGAAACTATGGTGCAAGATGTTTCTGGATATCCATGCAGGGACTTGAACGAAAAAGTAATGGTTGGTCCTTCCGTTGATGAAGATGATAGAAGAGAAGTGAGTAGGGGTAAACTAGACATAAATTTAGATGACCAAATAAAAGATATTGAACACCTGTCGATTGACCTTGATCATGAGCATTTGAAAGAGGAGTGCTTTCTTCTGACAAACTTCCGGGGGCTAGTTGCCAATGGCGTTGTATCTCAATGCGGCCCATGTGGTCATATTGTTTTGTTAGCCTCTATTTGGAATGATGCTTATGCGGTTGTCCCTAACTTGCCCCTCCCAGATGTACCATTTGTGGTTTCTTCTCCTTTTCTTCATAGTTAAATTTATATTCTAGAAAATACTGCAAATTGTGCCCGTCTTTTTCTCAATGTTTTGTTGAATTTTAGGGTTCCTGTTTATAATCAACTGCCTATATTTGTTATGTGTTTTATATCATCTATCGCTGTTTTCAGTGGGAAATTTTTATCATTATCTCATGTCTTCCTTAACCTCCCTGCTGCAACTCAAACTGGTATTCAAAATATTCTCTAGTTTGTATTTCGTAGTTGTTTTGGTTTTCTGGACCCTCTGCTCATTTGCTTATTTCCTTGCTGTGTCTTCATTCAATTTTTAAGGATTGGCCATAATACAGATTCAGATCTTATCAAATATGATAAAATGGCTTGTAATCTTTTCTTTATTTAGGGGTTGAACCGTGGTCATTTGAACAGTACTTGGGCCAAGCTGTGTTTGTCCCAGCTGGTTGTCCATTCCAAGTAAGGTATCTTCAGGTGGAGCTCCTCAGACATTTTGCACTAGTATCAGTTGACTTTTTGTGATCATGCGAATCACAGAAACTCATCCTTGTTTGAACTCAGAGCTAACACATTGCTATTGTTATCATACTGCTTTTTCCTCATTGTTTATGTTTGATCTTTTATGTCAGTAGTCTTTTCCTTTTTTGAGCCAATGTTGTCTACATTGATTTCTTTTCCGATTATGATAACTAGTGGCAGATGCACTTTGGGACCTACGTGTATTCCGTGACGTTCAGAAGACAGGGTAACACTGGTGGGAGACTTGTAAAGACATTATATATAATGTGTGTTGTATAGATATCTATATTCAATAAGTTGGACGAGTCATATTGGCTGTAAATATTGGCTATCAGATCTTTGAATCCTTTCTTTCAAAACAAAAAAAATATCTTTGAAGCCTTTGTATTCTGAAGGGATGTGAAATTTCATTTACTAAGTGAGTCGAAAATGTGAAAGTTAGGGTCAATTTTTATTTTATTAAAATTTTAAAGGCGATTTATGTTAATATAAAACTATTGTCATCTTAATTAACTAATCTAATTAAGACTCTATTAGTTAAACAAATAAGAACTTATCTTAAATTTATCTTAAATCCAAGTTGCTCATAATCTTAAATCTAAGACTAATAAAAACTGTTTTAATTATAGATTTATACATTATAAATACTTTCATAATAAAATCAGTCTGTAATTAAATTGGGATTAATCTCTTTACTCCAGTTGCAAAATCCACTCACTAATACTGATGGAAAACAAAAAACAATTTAAAATATAATCATAATACTAAACATAGAAATAAATAATATTAATTTAAATTTTTAAAAAGTAGTAAATGAAAACCCTTAAAGCTGTCAAACTCTAGAAAAAGATTTTATAAAATATGGTGACAAGAGAAGTTTATGTAGTTACAAAAAATATAAATAAATCTAAACTTAATCCAAAAAGATAGATAATTAGTTGAAAAAAGAGAAACAATGCTAAAGTTGCTCAATTCGCTTTTGACCATCAAAACCATAACAAACTCCCGTATAACAAATATTTTACTTGATTTGTTTAGTCATTAGACATTTTTTTTAACAATCATGCAGTTATTTTTTAAAGTCATTTGCCATCAATTATACATAAATTATTAAATTTTTTATTAAGTATTTATATAAATTAACGAAATAAGAAATTCTTGCATTGGACTATAATTCAAAAGACATAATTCGAGATAGAGAAAATAAACAAAATGAGTACAAGAGATTGGTCTCGTCAATTATCATTACAGATTTACAGCTCTTCTATGACAAACAAAAGAAACAGAGACGATCACTGGATGAACATAGCTGGATTAAGTAATCAACACTAGAGCTTAAGGCTACATTTCCTTCTATTTCCTGGCCGATCAATGCACAATCAACAAATACCGTCTTAGCAGCTTTTGCTTGCGCTTCTTCACTAATGGCTACTGGTGTTAAAGAGCAACTGAACGAGCTATAAGAGAGAGCCGACATGATGATCTTTAAAAGAACAATATTGCACATTAAAAGATTGCACATTTCACATCAGCCTAGTAGTTCTTCCATATTTCCCTAATGAAAAACAAGATGATCAATAAAGACAGTTCAACCCAATTCAACCCAAAAAAAAAAGAGGGCGTCTTTCTGTCAATCTACCTCGGTAAGGTAATGCTCAACTTCAGTTCGTTTAAGAAAGTGAATCGAGTGGCTTGCAAGGTTCGTATCTCGGTCTCCAACAGTCGTCATACCCATATCATCAAGGACTCTTACTTTTATATATGGATCTTTTGGTGGTACCATATCCTACACATAAAAGGTCTACAAGTGAGTATTTACAGCTACGCAAAGGACCTAAAAAGGGAATATTCAGATTTTGCAAACCAGAGCAGGTAAATGGAGATTGGGAGACAAAGAACGAAGAGAGTATGCATACCACAGTCAATTCGAGGCCACCCATTTCTCTTGTATATGACTGTATAGCAGAAGAGTGCCTCTTAAAGTAGCGCTTTTCTGGATCACTTAGCTTTTCCTCAATTTCTTCAGAAAGGAACTTGACCTTCCAGCTCAAGCTCTGTATCACTTCAGCTCGTTTATGCCTACATCGTTCAGAGACTGATAGTTGATAAGTGGTGAATTAAACAGCAGATGAGCAATTGGCAGAGCATCTGAACAGCAAGGAGAAAAGGATTGTGCATACTAGTTAGTACTTACACATATACCATCAGACAGCGCTTGTTGCGTAACAGAGAAAGATGGTTAATAAGCATTCCAAAGTGGTCAGCATTTCGTGTTGATTGGACATCCAATCCTTCTTCCTGCATTTTCCTGCCAAGATATCAATTCACCATGAATAAGTCATCTAAAGAGTGAGTATAGAATATGTAACCTTTTTTTGTGTATAATGAAATCTTACAGTTGCTTTAATGACTGTAAAAGAGAAAACAGCTGATACTAGATGAATAAGCTAAAAACGTTGATTAATATTGACTTTGTGACTTACTACGTGCAAAGCTTGGCAAACACACTAAGACATATTTTGTGTGCAAAAAACAAGGACACATTGCATAATATCATATTGACAAGTTGTAAAAGCTTTCTGATCTAAAAATCAATACTAGTATATCCACATCAAAAGTTTTTAAAAAATCGTTTTAGGACAGTTCAAGGGATATCTCATGGTCTCAGTCGATATTTGGTGATATGGCAACCACATCATCGTGACCCTTCTCAAAGACTCAATCGAAATCATAACCACATTGTTGCATTGACGGCATATGTGGAGGAAAAATTTAAAATCCAAAGGGTTTACAACTTTATACTGAATCAAAACAACAATGCCATAGCCTTATGTAACAATATATCATTTCCAATGGTCGCCTACGTAGATTTTTCTTCGGACATTTTGATTTTTTTACCATCTCAATCTATAAGTCGAGATTCATATCCCTTTATCCTCCAGCCTTCTAGGTCGTCTTCAGTCTTGCTCGCCCCTTTTAATTCTACCGAGCTCTAATTTCTATCTTCCTTACCAATTCCTTACCATAGTTACATGGAACGTGGAACATAGCCACGTTCCACAATCCGGGAACGTCCATCCCCATTCACCACGAAATACGACCCAAATCGCTCAAGGTGACGTCCCGGTGAAAAGAAGGGGGGAAAAAATGAGATGAAATCTAGAAAACCAAAAAAATTCCACTTACTAACAATTTTTTAAAGCAAAAAAATCATTTTAAATCTAATTTTGTTTTCAAATATATTTTTTATGCATAATGTATCTTGACCCAATCGTTCCGTAGTCAATCTAGGTTGTATTCCTTATTCCTGTTTCCGTTCCCCATTCCTAACCAAATGTCGTTCCAGGTAACAATGTTCCTAAACCCTGTTTTTAATTATGCCTAAACCATTTCAAACAATTCTCTTTCATCTTTGGCTTAATATTTGCAACTCTTAAATTCTTTCTTATATCTTCATTTTGAATTCTATCCCTCAAGGCATGCGCGCTCATCTATCAAAACATTTGCATTTCCGTTACTTTTATCTTCGTACTATGATCATTTCTAGAAGCCCTACATTTATGTCCATATAGTAGTGTTGGTCTAATAGTTGTTCGATAAACTTCTCCTTTAGCTTTATGGGCACACATCGATCACATAGTATTCTACTAGCAACTTTTCATTTTTTCTATTCACACTTAATTTTATGGATCACATCTTGTTAATTATACCAAATACTCTGAAATATGAACCCAAGGAATTTGAAGCATCCATTAGGAGTATGTTCTTTCTTTTCTAGTTTTATACTGTCTCTCGTTATCTCATTGATGCTAATGTTACACTTCACGCATTTTGTCTTTACTCCAAATTAGTTTAAACACTCGTGAGTCCAACTCTTGTCCACATCTTTTAAACTAAATCAAAGTAATAAAAACTTATAGAATGTTGTTTTGGCACAAAGGATAATTTAATAGGAGTTATATACAGTTAGATAGGAGCTTTAATCTAGTTAGTGTTTTAAGTACGTTGACTTAATTTGCATAAGAATGTTGATATTGATCAAAACAAAAGGCATAAAATTCAATGTGAGTGGTTCAAATGGAGAGTTGCAACCAAAGTATTATATGACAAAGGTGTGCCCATTAAGGTTATAAGGGAAATTTCTACCGAACTAGCATTAAACTAGCAAAATAATATAGGTTAGAATTTTGGGCTTTCACAAGTGATCATTGTAGTGGGATCGAGATAATTGATATGCGTATATATGTTAAGATGAATGAGTGGACATACCTAGAAAAATAGAATTTAGAATCAAAATATAAGAAATGGTCTTGGTACTAGAGATTTTGAAGACAACGAGAGATAATCGTTAACATTTGTTTTGTCATTTTAAAAGAGGATCGAAAAATACATCTATTAGAATAGTGAACGGTTGAAACTTTGAAGAGTTCAAAAGTGAAAAAGGTGGAACAATGATGGTCTTATAGACAAAAGTGAAGAATGACATCAAAAAATGAGAATTGTTGATACATATGATAATAGATAGGAATTGATGGAGGAATATGTGCGGATGATCATTGAAATTGATTATCATGGTTGTAAATTCATATTAGATAGTTCTCAATAATGTGTAATCTATATTAGTGACAATTATAAACTTTAATTTGTTTTAATTCATGTAATCAATCTCATATTGTTGGGGTAAGACTTTGGCATGCTTTTTGTTGCACTATATATATCTCTTGATGGATGCATACATATATACATTTTAAAAATATGTGTGAATATGTAGCAATTAGAGAAAAATAATCTTTTTACTCAAATCTTAAAGAGTGCCCCGAATGCTTAACAAGAAGATTGTTAGGATATGGTGATTATTGGAGCTAGCATAGATAAGCCAAAATAATAATACAAGAAAAGCAAATGAAACGATGAAAAGCTGCAGTGAGATTTTAAATAACTTTGAAGAAACTGGCAGTATTGCAAAGTATCTTTGTATTTTTACATGGTTATTTGGTCGTGAACAGAATAAGAGAGATATAGTTGGCCACAACGTTTAAGGGAGATGGTCACAAACATACACTCCAAACTCCAAGTACCATTGGAAATGCAAAAGCATGGATAAATTGGCCATATAAATGAAACTAACTAGGCAAAAACAAAAGAACAAATTCATAGAAGCGTTTTTATTTTTTTGAAACTAATAGAGGTTAATTTAACGTAGAAACTTACCTAGTAAGCTCGTAGAATTGACTGTAGTGGATTGCACATTCTTTTATAACTTGATTGAACATATCATCCTAGTTAACAAGAAGCAAATTAATAGAAGAGGAAGCAATATAACGACAGGATTCAAATCAAGGAAGTTAGGACAAGAACACAACTGTTGCAACTTGTAACAATTTAGCAAGAAAAAGATATACCTTGTCAATTCACGTATGTGTATCAAATATCCAAAAGCAAAGGAGGACAAAACATATATCAAATCAAGAGCAATGACTAACAAGCAAAAAGAGAAATCTCAAGACACCAACAAAATTAGTTAAGCTGTGAGATGTGGGCATGTTAGTTATCATTTGACGCAAAAGTTCGTGCCAAGTTTTATCATGCAATCTAACAATTCAATGATTATAATATTTATAATCCTAACTATGATGGTCTCCTTATCTATGCCAATTTTACACTATGGTTTAAGAAAAACGATGGATCCATGAAAATTAAAGGATGATACATTGAAAGATATACATACACAATAGACTACAACTTAGAATAAATTGTAGATTAGTTGATATAAAAATCATGAAGCCATACTCCTTGCAAGAATCAACTCCACAATTAATCTAAAAATTATAAAACAATAGTGCAAGTTATCTACCTAACCAAAAATGTATCCATGTCAATGAAAAGAAAAAACACACAAGTTGTAAAATAGGCAGACATTTAAAAGTTGACTCGAGTTTGAATTCATAAATTGCCAAATAATGCTTTGACATTAAATTGTTTAGCCAACAACGAAAATACCAAGAACAAGAGATGATAATGATTTTCCATTCAATATCAATGCCATTCGAAATGCTATTGTTTTCTATTTTCGTGTTAATATTTATGCACATTTTCCATACACACATTCTATCGTACAAGAAACCTATTCAGAGACATTATAGATCCAACTTGCACAAATACATAGAAACAAATAACATCACTAATGAGATTGTGCAAAATCAGACTTGTTATATTGAAATTCCAAACAAGAACATCAAAAGTGTCAACAAGGTATCCAAATCATCCTAAGAGCACAGTAAGAAAATAGTAATGATCCAATTCATAGATCAGAGTTCTTACCAATAGTCACCCTAACTACATGAAATAAATAGTTATTGAGTACGAGTATAAAAAAAGCTCACATTGTAACGAGTAAGTTGCCCTGGCTCAGCAAAAGCAAGCTCTTTTACAAGCTGGCATGCCCTTTTACCATAAATCTCTGTAGTCTCCATATATGTTTGTTCTGTTTTAAGACACGTCAACACACACAAGATCAAGAGCATTAATATTCACTTACAATTATTGGAATCAAATTAGATCAGATCAAAAGAAATGAAAAATATTTACATCAAACCAAAAGTATTTATTGAGTTATTTCTTTCTCTACATGTTTACTTAAAATTGTACCAAACTAGTAAATTTCAAACATGAAACAAAAATGTTTCAGACTACACCAGACCCGAACTTGACCAAACATGGCTCACTAACCCATACTACGCCTAAGGTTCCGTGTGGAAATTTCTAGGACAACCCATTGTATAATATCTTATGAATTGTACTTAAACACAATAATCATGCCCAAGGTCTAGCATCAGCACGTCAAAGGTCCACTGTATGTACAACCCCTAGTCATCAGACGCCCATTAGTGGATCAACGACCATGAACGTGAGGCTATTGATGTTTTGTTGACTTGAACTAAGTCTAAGACATGGGAATAACAAACAAATAGCGCGTGTTTCCAGAGACAAACACCGAGTCGGCGTTTGGTGGGCGAGAAAAGATGCGTCGGTGTTGGCTGCTGAACTCAAGGCGTTTTCCAAAAGCCAAAGCCAAGTCGGCGTTTTTGGGCTTGGGGAGAAAGTCGAGTCAGTTATCAATGCTGATCTTGAAGTTGATTTTCTAGAACCTAACGTGGAGTCGGCGTTCCTTGGTCAGGGAAAGACGCCGACTCGGCTTATTGTGCGAAAACGGTTACTTAGGTTTTCATTGAGTCGTTTTTCCTGTTTCTAAACCTAATTCTTAGTAAGATTAGGGTTACAACATAAATGCCCCATGTCTTAGGATTAGAGTTTACAAGAAAGCAAGAGAGAAACAAAGTGAGCTGTCATTAAAGAGAGTTTCTAAGATTCATCTTGTAATCTCCATTTTTCATTAGTGAAATTAAAGTTTTCACTTCTCAATGCCTGTGGACGTAGCTATCGCATTGATAGTGAACCACATTAAATTATTAATGTGTTCTTTATTGTTTCTTTGAATCTTTAATTTTTTTATTGTTTTTGGGATAATTGCTTCCATTGTCCGCACAACAGAGGCATCGTATGCAAGCAACTCAACCATGACAGCCCAATCAACAACAAAGGACATCATCATTAACACCAACGGGCAGCCACAGCTCGAGAGCAACAAGCACAGCATTGCAGTAGTGACCCAGCGAGGAAAGAGAAAATTTGAACTAAATAAGCAAAATAATATTAAAAAGTCAAACAATAAGCAATATTTTAAAAATATTTCCCAAAATAAGCACTTTTTTCCCACAGCTGAGGTTTGGGTTGTTCGCTGTTAGTAACAGCGAACAAAAAAGGCGGGTCAAAAAAAGTCAAGTTCTTTATTCGCTATTACTAACAGCGAACAAAGGCTTGACCTTGTTTGACCAGGTTTCCTTTGTTCGCAGTTACTACAAAGACCTGGTAAAAAAAAAATCGAAGTCTTTGTTCGCTGTTAATAACAGTGAACAAAGAACTTGACTTTTTTTCACCAGCACTCTTTGTTCGCTATTAGTAACAGCGAACAATCGAAACCTCAATTCTAGAAAAAAGTGCTTACTTTGGGACATATTCTAAAACATTGCTTATTTTTGATTTTTTAATAATTTTTTGCTTAATTCATTCAAATTTTCGAGGAAAGAAACACCACAGAAACAGCGGACAGCAACTCAACAGCACAGTCAATGGTTACGCACAGCGGCAGCAACGAACCATCATAACAGCAGCGGCTGCAACGCGAACAGAAGCAGAAGCACAAAACAGCAATGGAAGCAAAACAGCAGCAACGTCCAGCCTCTGCAGCCAGCTAGCAAAAGCAGAAAGCATAACAGCTTCATACATAATCTAGTGGTGGCAGCACAGCCTCAACACCAACAGTGTAGAGCATCAAGTTCAGCAAACGTCTGCCGCCCTACTCCGTGTACGACCCAGTCAATAACCTCTCCATCAGTCCTCACAAAGCCCAAAATGGAACCCCACCACCCGAGCCACCACCATTGATAAGTTTTACCAAAATTTACTCCTCATTGGTTAGCAATGTTTTTCTGTTAAACCAGCAAGTTTTTGTGGTTTTGTATTATATTTCTTGTATATGATTCAATCAATTGATGATGGTTATTTATACAGAAATTAAAATAACTGCTCCTAAGAAGATCTAGTAACTGCAACATTACATACCACCAATACAAGTAACTGCTCCTAAGTAACTGCTCCTAAGTAACTGTAATTCATAATCTAACACTCCCCCTCAAGTTGGGTCGTAGGGTCACCAACATCCAGCTTGCACAAAACTTCTTCAAAAAAATGAGTTCCAACTGCCTTTGTGAGAATGTCTGCTAGTTGATCCTTGGACTTCACATGCGGAAGCTTAATTACTTGAGCTTCTAATTTCTCCTTTATAAAATGCATGTCCACTTCCACATGTTTGGTGCGATCATGTTGAACCGGATTTTCTGAAATATTGATAGCTGCTTGATTATCGCAGTACAGCTCGCAACTCCTTTTAGGAGGGAATCCTAGTTCAGTAAGTAACTTTCTCAGCCATAAGACTTCCGTGATTCCCTTTGCTACACCTCTAAATTCAGCTTCAGCACTAGACATGGCCACCACCTTTTGTTTCTTGCTCCTCCACGTGACTAGATTTCCTCCCAAAAGAGTAAAGTAGCCTGAAGTCGACTTTCTATCATCCCTATCACCTGCCCAATCTGCATCTGTATATGCTACAAAGTCAAGATGACCATTCTTCTGATAAAAGACTCCCTTACCAGGACATCCCTTGAGATATCTTAGAATCCTATAAACAGCATCCATATGTTGAACCTGAGGCTTGTGCATGAACCTGCTGACTATTCCTACTGCATATGCAATATCTGGCCTTGTATGAGCTAAGTAGATCAACTTCCCTACCATGCGTTGATACTGCATGTGATCAGCTAACTTTCCTCCTTCGATCATCTGTAGTCCATGGTTCATCATCATTGGTGTCTCGATAGGCTTGCAATCCAGCATCCCTGTTTCAGTTAACAGATCTAAAACATACTTCCTTTGGGATATGAAAATTCTTCTATTCGATCTAAGAACTTCAATCCCTAGGAAGTACTTCAGCCTACCTAGATCTTTCATTTCAAATTCTTGAAATAATTTCCCTTTCAGAGTTGCAATTTCATCTCTATCATCCCCGGTAATGATCATATCATCGACATAAATTATTAAGCACGTTGTTTTGCCTCCTCTTCGTTTAAGGAACAAGGTGTGATCTGAATTGCTTTGCCTGTAGCCAAATTTCTTCATTGCAGAGGTAAATCTTCCAAACCACGCTCTGGGAGATTGTTTTAGCCCATACAGAGCCTTTCTCAATTTGCATCCCTCGTTCTCCGAAAAATCTGATGTAAACCCTAGTGGAGCTTCCATGTACACTTCTTCTTGTAGATCTCCATGTAGAAACGCATTTTTAACATCAAATTGGTGTAAGGGCCAGTCTAAGTTTGCGGCAACGCTGAACAGAACTCGAACTGAATCAAGCTTAGCAACAGGAGAGAATGTTTCTGAGTAGTCAACTCCATATGTCTGAGTGTATCCTTTCGCCACCAATCGAGCTTTGTACCTTTCAATCGTGCCATCTGACTTGTACTTGATCGTGAACACCCATCTGCACCCGACAACTTTCTTTTCCTTTGGTAGGATGCATTTCTCCCATGTGCCATTCTTGTTAAGAGCATTAATTTCTTCCTCCATCGCCTTTCTCCAATGTACAGATACAAGGGCTTCTTCTACTGTTCTTGGGATCTTGGCTGTATCTAAAGTTACCTTAAATGCTAAGGCACTTCGTGACAAATTTCCTGATTTGGAAGACTTCTCAATAGGATATCTTGATCGTTGTGCTTCATACTCAGGATCATACCTTCTTGGAGGGACCCCTCGAGTGGAGCGAGAAGGTAACATATATGATTCACCACCAACACCGTGGCTATCATGATTCCCTGTTTCAGCTGTATCTGTAACAACTTCTTCATCCACATGATCATCACTTATATTATCAGTATTAGTATTTTCTGGAGCAATATTACTATCGAGATCTGAATGACTTACCTGATGATCAGACAGGATTGGTAATGGTAGAGGAGTGGAGAAAACGTCTTGGTGGGGTGACTCTGTAGCATTGCCCACTTGGTCTTTTGGGTCTAAGTTGGACAACCGTGGACTGATTAACCATCTGAGATCGTCACTGTGATTCTCCCCCTAACATCGAAGAGGGTGGTAGTAATATTCGTTCTCAATGAACTCGCAATCCATGGTGGTATAGATCTTTCTAGTCAGGGGGTCATAACACCGATAACCTTTCTGATTCCTCCCATACCCAATAAGGATACATTTGACTGCTCTCGGTTCAAATTTGTTTCTTACTCTCGCTGGATAGTGAACAAAAACTATGCACCCAAAAACACGAGGATGTAGGGTATGTGAGGAAGGTAAAGAGAAATAGGTTTGGAGGGTGGCTAGAGGTGTGTGGTATTGAAGGCTCTTTGAGGGAAGTCTATTGGTAAGGTAGTTAGCAATGGCGATGGCTTCAGGCCAAAGATAAGTCGGAGCATGAGAATCAAGAATAAGCGCACGAGTCATTTCAAGAAGTGTGCGATTTTTCCGTTCGGCCACTCCATTTTGCTGAGGTGTATTGGGACAAGTGGTCTGGTGTATAAGCCCTTTCTGTTTAAAGAACTGTTGCATGTTTGAATTAACATATTCTCCACCATTATCTGTTCTAAACATGCGGGGTTGAGTTTGAAATTGAGTGCATATCATATTATAAAATTCAACAAACACATGAAATACTTCCGATTTGTGTTTGAGGAAGTAAATCCAACTCATCCGGGTGCAATCATCAATAAATTTGACAAAATAGGAAAAACCATGTAACCCTATGACGGGTGCAGGACCCCACACATCAGAATGAATCAGCATAAAAGGTAAATCAGTTCTATTCAAACTAGTAGAGTATGAGTGTTTATGACTCTTTGCACGAATACAAGTTTCACATTTGAAATCAGTTTTTAGTCCTATAAATTGAGGAAAAAGTTTTTCTAAATACCCTATTGATGGATGCCCTAAACGTCGATGCCACGTCCACAGTTGTCTTTCCTCTGACCCGCGAGCAAGAACAGCTTTGCCTTTTTGAGTCTCCCCTTCCAAGTAGTATAATCCTCCTTTTTCAATACCACGCCCAATGACTTTCCCTGTCCGAACATCCTGCACAGTACAACATCCGGGCTCAATGAGAACAGAACAACCGAGATCTCTAGTAAGTTGGCTTACTGATAATAATTTATGAGACAAGTCGGGGACAAATAAACAATTTTTTAAAGTAAGTTTTTCTGTAAGAGAAATTGTTCCAGCTCCGCTCACTTTAATCCCTTCCCCATTGGCTGTTTTAATAGTGGTTTTTATAGGGGTGTCACGAGTCAAAAAATTGTTCGGGTCATACGACATTGTATCGGTGGCACCACAATCGATTATCCAACCCTTATCAAAATAAGACGAAGTATTAAATGAGGACGAAAAAACAGAAAAAATATGGGATGAGGAAGATGATGAGCCACGTGACTCTTGGGTTTGAAAAAAGCCACGTGACCCCCCCTCCTTTAGGGTTTCATTTCCTTTAAAAAGAGATGGGGGGTCTTCCCTTCCTTTACCCCTTTCTCTTCTTCTCACTGTTGAGGCGCCTCCTCTAGGGTTTCTGGTACCTTCTTCCTTGTTCTCTGTGGCTGTAACGTTCATGGCTTCACCTGCTTTCTCTCCTTCCTCCATGGTGATGGATCTTTCTTGGCGCCATCCTACTGCTGCCTTTCCCATGCGACTTTGATCTGAAAAACGCGCCGGCTTTCTTTCTCCCTTCTTCTTAGAATCCGGCCACCAATCTGGATACCCCACGATTTTGAAGCATTCGTTCCTTGTATGCCTAGTACCACCACAATAAGTGCACTTCAGGTGAGATCTTTCATCATCCCTCCGGTAAGTTTTCCCTCTGACTGAAAAAATTCCTCCGGTGTCCGGTGACTCCAAATCAGATGAGGGGTTTGTCTTCATGATTCCTCGTCTCGGGATCTCCCTTCTGATACTTGCATAGGCCTCCTCCACCGTGGGAAGAGGGTCTAAGAGGAGGAGATCTCTTCTATCCTTGTCGTATGTTTCATTGACGCCTCCTAAAAACTGGTACAATCTGTTTTGTTGAGTTATTTGATTATAAATAATTATGTCGCATGGATCCTTCATCGGATTTGGTTGTCTTCTGTCAATTTCTTTCCATAACACAATCAATTTGATGTAGTATGTTTCAATGGTGTCTTGCCCTTGTTGGATCTTGTTGGTTTTGACTGTTAAGTCGAAAATTTGCAGGCCGTCTCTCCCACTGCTATACAGTGTTTCTATCCCTTGCCACAATGTTTTGGATGTCGGGAAGTCGAGATATTGATTAACTAGATCAGGCTCTATATTTTCCAGAATCCATGAGATAACTATCGAATCACTTCTGACCCATTGGTTGTACGCTGGGTCATTTGTGGGTGGAGGATCGTCGATGATGTGATTGAGACGATCCCGTCCACTAATGGCTAAGTGCATCAGCCTGGACCATTTTGTGTAATTTTGATTAGTTAATTTCTCTGAGATTAGGAGGGTATGTGTGCTGGTTTCAGTGGATGGTTTGTTGGGGTTTAACTGTTTAAAGAGTTGCAACAACTGCCCCATTGTGACCGGTTGGTCTGGTGCTATGACAGTTCTTGATTCATCTTCCATTGTTGGATTTAAAGGTAGGTTAATTGGTATGTGATGAAGCTGCGAAGAACGATTTAGAATCGTTCTAGCTCTGATACCATGTTTTTCTGTTAAACCAGCAAGTTTTTGTGGTTTTGTATTATATTTCTTGTATATGATTCAATCAATTGATGATGGTTATTTATACAGAAATTAAAATAACTGCTCCTAAGAAGATCTAGTAACTGCAACATTACATACCACTAATACAAGTAACTGCTCCTAAGTAACTGCTCCTAAGTAACTGTAATGCATAATCTAACAAGCAACATTACATCCAATTTTCCCCTTTTTATTAATTATAAATTTCATCTCATTATTTGATTTATTAAATTAATCAACTCAAAATCAATATAGAATAGACCATAGTAACCTAAAACGCCAAACGTTACACCTAAACGAGGACCAGATCACCAGCGGAAAGGTTCTGACTGGTAACAACCACATACTAATTAACATAATTTAGGGTTTGAACATACCTTAACTCAATGTTTTTGGGAGAAAAGAGAAAAGAATTGAAGAATATTATGCAACCCACACAGCACGACTACCAGGAATGGAGAGAAGCTACACCAATGAAGAAATATAAGAACGAAACTGTTGGAGCTCTTCAATTTTGAGCCAACGATTTGCTAGAAGAATGAATTGAAACATCAAACATGTATTTATATAATAAACTCAACTTAAAATTAAAATTAATCATCAAACTTTAACTCCCAAACAAGTTGGAAAGTTCAAAACTACAAATCTACAATCACAAAATTCGAACTTCGAACAATTTTCATGACCTCACAAAGCAAATCTTGCAAAAATATATAGATAAATAAGAAACAACAAAAAAAAAAGAAAAGATAGAAATTTACCAGCAAATCGAAAATGGCCCCAAATATTTTAGGGATTGTTCAGATAGCTTTCAGTCTAGAGTCTAGACTCTAAGGAGAAGAAGTTTCGAATCGTCATAAAAGCGGGGGAAAGCGCGCTTATTTTTTGGTTCGCAAATTACGAATTTGTGTGCTCCCACTCCCACACCATTCCTTGCAATGACTTTCCAATTTAGTTAAGAAAGTTTTGTTGGATAAAAACTGTGATTTGAAATCTAAAAAAATGTGTTTTGAAATTAGTATTATAATAATAATAATAATAATAATAATAATAATAATAATTAGTATTGTTATAATAATAATAATAATAATAATAATAATAATAATAATAATAATAATAATTCCTTCGTTATGAAATACTCGCTACGTAATGGTTTTTGACATTATTCGTCGTTTAAGTTAATACAATATATTGCGGCTAATATGTAAGAAAACATATAGTCAAGTGTGATCTTATTTGAATCGTCCAATCGCATAATTTCATAATACTAAATTTTTATAATTAAATGTGTGTAGTTCAATATATAAATGATCAAAATAACACATTAAGTAAAATTTAGCAAGTATAGTGGAACGGAGAAAATAATAATAATAATAATAATAATAAAAGAAAATTACTAAACACTACCTATTCTATTCTATAGCACCTTTGTAAAAAACTATCTATTCTAATTTTGTTTAAAAAAACTATCTTAAATGACATAAACATTTGCAAAAGACTACCTTATGACGGAATCCGTTAATTGACCTGACCAGCACGTATCTCACGTGATTAAGCCATTGATTATTCTGTTTAAAAATACGATTTTCCCTAATTATTTCCTCTATCCCCTTCAAATCATAAGAAACCTACTTCTTCCCCATAAGAACCCTAATTTTTCGATCCTGACATGAATTGGAGGGGATGCAACAAAATCATTTTTGAGCAATGGGGATTTTAAGCTTGTTGATGAGCTGGAGAAGTTGAATATTCGAAATACCGAAACTGTTGGAAGGAATTCTGGTGAACAAAACGGTGATGGATTGAGTAATGGGGATGAATTGAAAGGTGGGGAGGGGTGCTATTGAATACAGAAACAATAGCATACACCTAATAAATTTCATCCAAAAATTAAAAATCAGATAATTTGAATTGAACTTAAGTTCTTGTATCGAATTAGTGAACTAACCTGAGAAAGTAAAATTACGCCTGCAAATTAGCGAACGTGATAAAAAAAATCAGCTAAAGATTAGTGAGAAGTTGAGGAAGCTGGAAATCTCGGAATTGAACTTCATTTTCGGTAGATGATTGATAAATTTCCTGCGTCCTTATTGATGTTGGATTTGGGTAATTTGATGGATAATAGGTGTGAAGTTATGCGATTCAATGGTTTGAAGGTGAAATTAGGAGAGAGAGAATGGGTGACAGTGAGAGAAGCAATAAAATGAAGACAAAGATGAGAGCGGGAGAAGATGTCAGAAAATAAAAAATAAAAAAAAATAATAAAAAAAAAAAAAAGAAAAATCAAATCATGAGGAGAACTGTAGAAGCATGATTTTTTCTGGGTTTTTCCTTTCAATTCATTGTAGGGAATTCTTCATAAGGTAATAGTGGTGTAACATTCATCCCCATGACGGATTTCCTAGCTTATGACGGAAGCACCATTTTAGGGAATTTCTCATTGTAGTTGGTCAATTCTGGTGAACAAAACGGTGATGGATGAGTAATGGGGATAAAAAAAAAAGAAAAAACAAATCATTGCCCAGATGAACGAATCACCTGTTAACTAACGGTCAACTAATGAATTCCGTCATAAGGTAATCTTTTGTAAATGTTTATGTTATTTAAGGTAGTTTTTTGCAAAAAAATTTAGAATATGTAGTTTTTTTTACAGAGAGTGCTATTAAATAGGTAGTTTTTAGTAATTTTCTCTAATAATAATAATAATAATAATAATAATAATATATACTCTACTCCTATTAATAAATTGGGAAGCACTTTTTATTTTAGTTAGTTGTTTAACTTTGCTATATTTTTGCTTCTTTTTTTAAAATTTATTATCCAAATATATGTTCTGGTTTAATTATTCACATAATTTAATTATTCTCATCATCTTCTAAATATGCATGCTAATGTGGTTGTTACAATTTCTCAAATACAAAGAGAGTATTATTTTACACGAAGAAATTTTGACTTTTACCGTATTTTTATATTTTGCTTTAACCTTCTTTATGAATTAGTGCTAGTTTGCTAAAAGATATAATCAATTGAGATTTTATTAGTTTGTCTTAATGTATAGTTTAAATAAATTAATTTTTTGTATTTTTATTCACTTACATTCTACTAGAGATATCAATAATTAAAATTTTGCATTGGCTATGAGGTTTGAGAAGTAACGAAAGTAAAAAAACGAAATATAGTTTTGGAAGTATTGTTCAACGTCAACAATATTTCATTATTTCAATATCATTAAGTAGCTCTCACATAGATTGAGACTTGAGAGGTCGAATGTACGCAATCTTACCTTTGTTAGTGATAATACGACTAATTTACCTTGATTCTTGTTCTACACAATGCTGACTATTGAAGAATTTGAAAGAGATCAGAAAGTAAAAAGTCTGTAGTTTGTTTGTGAGTGAAGCATAGAAACCTATTCAAAATTCCGGTAATTAGAACCGTTCAAAAACTATTTAAACCTTTATTACAAGAATGCCCTTTTCCTCTTGTATATTTTCTTTTTAAAAGAAAATTATTACCATCGAACACAAAAAAAAAATATAAAAACATCAAAGTTAAGGAAATTGAATGTTTTCTTAAGGTATTTGCTATGAAATTTGTAAAATTAAAAACGTGTTAGCTACCATGTGGAAATAACTTTAAAAAGTATTACTACTTGCGTTTCGACAAACGCAATATTACCATATAGATCCTACCAATAATCTGTGTCCAAATACACATGACCTCCTTTTATTTTTATTCTTCTTTCGGAACTCTATCCGTTTACTATATTTACTCGATCCATAAAATTGACCATAATAGTACTTCGATATTGACCCCACTCCTTTGGTTTCCATGAATCTCGCCACTTGAAAGAAATCCTTACCGAATATATATAACGCAACTACAAAGGAATCAGCTTCAAAATCACTCGAGGGTTCACTTGATTGTTCCGCATGGGAGATGTTAAGAGATGAATCCGTCAATGATAAGGGAAGGCCTAGAAAGCGATCGGAGGAACGATCATCAGCTGGATTATTCACCATTAAACACGGCAGTTCCGCCTGCTTATATTCATGACAACCTCGTAAATTTGAATTACGATCCATCTGCAATACTACGTATGATCAAGAAGAGCGAAATTCCAAATTAAAACAAGGTTTTAAGGAAATGCTTTTTCTTATTTTATTATTATTATTATTATTATTATTATATGTATAGTGTTTTATGTTTATATACAAACAAGAGGGCCTAATATTAGGACATTAACAAATAACGAACTACATCAACTCGGTCAACAACGGTACATTTCAATTAGTATTTACTATTTTTTTTTTGAAATATACTTATTTCCCTTTTTTTTTTTTACTCTCTCTTAAATTGACAAAGGTGGATAGAGAAAAATAATTAGTAAAGTCAACATTTTAAATAAAAATAAATTCACTCAACAACGTTTTAATTATGTGATACTTATTTTGAATGCGGTGTATAACGTTTTTTTCTTTTATTAATTGAAAATTGGAATAACTAACATAAGAATAGTACTATTTTACAACCATAAAATGATACCAATAATGATAATAATAATTTTGAACGGTGAATAATTTTGGACAATAATAATTTAAAACATAAAAAATTTAAAAGAAAAAGAAAAAAAATAACGGTTTTGGATAATTTTGCATACGGAAAAAATTAAAAAAGCTCACGGTTGTAAGACGCTCAATATTGATAATTGAAAAAAACTTAAGATATCATTAATAAAGTGCAAAAACTTAGAGGTACCATTAATTGATTTCCATTTTTCTTATTTCTTTATATCGTGTGTATAGAGTATTATATTTATAGCGAAAAAAAAAAGAAAAAGAGAATATTAGTTATACATATGAATTAAAAGTTGAGAGTTGAGACAAGTTCATGTATATAGTCTAATATTTATCAAATTGATTATTTTAAAATAGCAAGTGATCTCTACTTATAGATAACGACCTAACACTATTTTTTAATCCATTTTATATATTTTAACACTATTTTATTTTCATTTACACAATTTATTTTCTTTATTCATTTAACGTAAATCTTGCAAAAAATATGTAAATAAATAAGAACGATAAAGAAAAAGATAAAAAAATACCTGCAGATCGAAAATGGCTTCAAATGATTGATTTTTGGGATTGTGTGATAAATCAGTGTTTTAGAATATTTAATTGATGATAAAAGGGTTTGAAGACGAGAAGATTATTGAAATTAATTAGTAGGCGAAAATAAAATAGTGGGTAGTTTGCTTTAGAAATAAACGACAAGTAATTATAGAGCCAAAGTCTTTAGTTATCACAACAGACTCAAAATGATGTAATTAAATTGTTATGGAGAATGAGATTATGGGGGCTTAGGAAGTAATTAAGTGATGCAAGTATTATTTTTTAAATAATGGAGATTATTATTATTATTATTATTATTATTATTATTATTATTATTATTATTATTCCTAACTAATAATTCTAACCTTTCTATAGATTATGAACCTCAAGCTGACATTAAAGCTCAAACATTACTCCCTCCATTCTATTTTGTTTGTCCACTTTACTTTTTGCACGCATTTTAAAGCAAATTTTGAGCTTTGATATCTCTTAGTACACATCATAGAAAATTGTAAAAATTATATATTAAAATTCTTCGCATCTAGACAAATCTAACAATCCCACGTGAATATATTTTGTATTCAATATATATATTTCAAACATCAAATTTAAATTTCTCTCTTCTAAAGTGAAAAAATTTAAAGTAAACAAACAAAAAAGAACGCAGGAGCAGTAATTATAGGTTTTTGTCCATAATAATTATATATTCAATCCAATTTTAACAACCCATTTTTATTTTCCACGGATAATTTCATATACTCCCCGTTCTTTGAACCTTACAGCTTACACTTAATAATTAAATATTCTAAAATTCAATCGGATTGATGACAGTCTCTCACAAGAAGAGCTCTAATCCTTACACTCAATTATAATTAATAATTTTTATTTGGGGTTGTCTCATCGAGAGAGAACTCTCACAAGAGTAGATCCAGTCATTTTTAATACTTCCTTTGTTTCATATTAGTTGCAACATTAGCAAAAAGGTTACTATTTATTCATCACTCTTAATTTATAATTAGTTTTTAATCTATAAGTTAAAATATAGTCAAGTGAGATCTTGTTTGATTCGTCTCATTGCAAAGATTATAAATATCACATTTCTATAATTTTTTATTATACATAATTAGAGATATTAAAAATTAAATTGGTGCATTGAACTGCGTGAAAAAGCAAATATTGCAAGTAAATTGAAACGGATGAAGTATATCTAATTATACATAATTAATTAATAATTCTAAAAAGTTAATATTACGAAAACAGACATTAAGATGAATCAAACAACATCTATACTGATTACATTTTACATTCTAAAAAGTATTATGTTTTGACAAATTCTTTATTAAGACGTCTCACATTAATTAAGACCTTCTTACCGTTTGACGACTTAATATATGCTGACCCAATTTTTAGTTTCTTAAAGTTTGATGAAAAAACTGTTTTTATTTAGGTAACTACCATGTAAGTTTAACTTTGGGCTACTTGTATGGATCCGTTTCACGGTGAGACGGTCTCATACAAGACCTACTGTTATGTTTTACATTATTAGTACTAGTTGTTATAGTGATTGTAGCAACTAAACAAATCTTGAGAAAGTATTATATTACTATTCAAATAAAGTAAACCGAAGACTTTAAATTTTGAGCCTTTTTAATAAGAAGATAATAAAAATATATTTTTATAAAAATTTAAATATTTATAATATATATGTAACTTTTATTTATGTAATGATTTTTGCTACCATAAGTTAATTAAAAAATAATTTTTTTTAACAAAAATATAAAATTGCCTACATATGACCTCTCAAGTTAATGTTATTGGGCTACTGAAACGTGTTGTTGTATTGAACATTTTTGTTCATTATTAAAATCCATAAATAAATAAAATCTCACTACTCTTTTAAAGGACATTCTTATTTGTGTTCAATAATAGGATTATTTAAATTTAGAATTAAAATTTCCTCATTATTTTACTAGTTACAACTTTCAAAGTACGCAATACGCAAAAGGAATTTTACAATCGAAAATTTATTTGTTGTCTCGTATTTGGTCTCATCATGCCTAAAAATAATTAATAACATCAATAGTATCAATAAATCAATGTTAAGTATAAAAATTAAAAAAAAATGCGACAAATCGCACACTTTGTATGGTTTGGCCTGGACTAAGATGCAAATTTTGTGCGATTTGTCATAAGCCAAGTCGTATACTTTGTGCGAACTCTAGGCTAAGTCGCACTCATTGTGCGATTTTGTCACTTTTGATTAAACAAAGTTAATACAAGAACTTATGTATTTTGTTTATATTAAAGATGCTTTTAGTTTGACAAAAAAAAGGCAAAAATCTAAACATCGGAGATTCAATTTATTTACTTTTCTTTCGCCCTTCTAATCTAAACCATTCATTATAATCAATGGCGAAACAACGATTTTAGAGATCCTATTTACTTTTGCGATGTCTTTCAAATGAGACCCTTTAGGCCTTTAATATATCAAAAGATAAAAAATTTTCTACTTCAAGAAAATTAATTTAAGACAAAATATAAAAAAAGTTTACAAATCACTTAAAAGTGTTAGCTCAGAATTAGGCATGAATAGCACCATTTAATATTTGAGACTAGCCTTATTTCTTGTGTCCCCTAGGTGATTGACTACCCAAAATGGGCTCAGAACCGGCCCTGATTATAATATCACAAAGAAATAAAAACACTATTCTTAACAAAAACAACAAAACACAAATAATACAATAATTTTGGTACAAAGGGAGTATTAGATGATCGAAAGCATAATTGATCTAAGAAAAGAAACTTAATGAAGTATATTAATGAAACTTTTCAACACATGATAGTTCTTACATTACTAGATTAGTATGTAGTTAAGTGAATTTGAGTGTGAACAATAAACAGAATAAAACCTCATAAAGATCTAGGAGGCTTTTCTAACAAAGCAGACAGATAAACCTCATCTTTTGATTTTGGAGAAACAACCCACTTATGCTTCTTATACCTGAATTGCAGAAACATGTACATATAATCATCCAAGTCTTTTCTACTACAGAAGAATTTATCGATCCATAATAGACCTCCGGGCCTTAAAACCCGATCCCAATCAAATAACATGAAATCCAACAGTAACAGATCGATCCATCCATCCAATAGCCCAGTTGTGTGTATTATGTCCATCGTGTTTTCAAAGAATGGAAGTCGTTGATTTGGTGTTATATACAACGGAAGCAGACCTCGCAGTGCTATCACTTCACTAAAAGGCGCTCCCAAGTTTAGGGCAGTCGAGATAATGGTAACGTTTTGTTCCATCATCCGTGCAGCAAAGCTTCCAGTTCCAACGCTATAGTCAATACCTATCCGTATTTCCCCTGGCTTAACGGCCAAAACGTCACTAATGAGAAAATCAACAGGAGAAATAGTGCTCTTATTGACCCATTTAAGCATTTCTTTGTCCATCTCAAAGCATCCCGTGCATTTCGTGTAACCTCGATTAGTATTGTTGCTCGATAAACATTCAAAATCCCGGCACTTGTAGAGATTCCATCGGACATTTCTTCCATCCGGTATCTTCCAAAGTGATTCATTAACCGGGTATGGCTTGAAGTAGAGCTTAGAGGCTCGTGTTAAGCAACGCCGTCGAGGTAAAGGATCACATCCATGAAGCATAAGCTTTTGTGCTATATTCCAATCATCCTTACAATAAGAACCCACATCATAATCCATGTAGACTTCTAATTCTTTCTTCATTAAAACACAAGCATGGCCTATAGTATTGTGTATCCGTTCTGTTTTAAAAATGTTTATCTTCCCGTTCTTGTTCTCTTTAGGAGTTATGTACTTTCTGATCTCCTCGACGACAAAATTATTAATCAATGGTTCCTCCATATAGGTCGTGTTTCCAACACCTCCAAGTTTTGGTAATCGGATCTGTCTAAGTGCAATATGAGCATCATAAAGCGGCTGAACAATCTCATCCTCTAAGTACCTCTTGAACTCTTGCCTAGACATATTACTCTTTTCCAATTGATCTTTCTCTTTTTCCATCTTTTGCACATTTGCTTCAAGTTTGTTTTGCAAATCTTCCATCTTATCAAGCACTTCCTCAATGCGATCCGACAAAGCCTTGACATCAAATCCCTCAAAAACATCCTTCGACCCATAAAAATGACGACAAATATCTTCACTATGGAAGAAAAATCCAGCATGATAGAATTTAACTAGACTAGATATGGTCACAATAACAACAAGCCCTCCTAAAAACAATTGGAGCCAACCCATTATTCGGGCTAATCTCAATTTGGGATGGCATAACTTTGCCATACCTAATATCAGGCAACTAATAACCAACACCAACAAAATTCTAAGTCAAAATTTAAGCATAACCGAGAAATAATCTAAGTTTAAGACTAAATTAAGGTAACCATAACATTAAAATCAATTCAAAACCCTAAGATTGATATGATCAAACCAAGTTTCCCTACTCTATAAGAACCTAAATAAACCAAAACAACTCAAAATCAACCAATCCAAACAATTCAAACCCAATATCAATTATGAATGAAATTCCCCAAATACAATGAAAACCCAATATTGAACCATTCAAACATTACTAGATTTCGAAAATCGGGTCTTATCTTAGTTGTGTGGGTTTCACATTACCTGGGTAGGATCCTGAGTTCGATTCTCGATCACTTTGCCTTACCCTTCGACTCAGCCTACCATGTAATACAAAAAAAACACAGCTAGATTCTAACCAACATAAAACATCATCCACCCATTATTGAACAACAACAAATACAACAATAAAATTTAAAGGGAAAGGATCACAATTACCAATAATCAATCTCTCCCAAATTTCAATTGCCTGCCTGTGAATGTGATTATGACTCCAAGAATGGAAGTTTGTAATAGTGCAATGCTACCCACTTATTGTAAGGGGAGAAAAATGTGCACTTTGAGTGGAATATAAATAAACTCATATTGCTTAAACCCAACAAAATCCTTTATAAATTTAGTAATACAAATGGATTTGCTTGCACATTCAGCAAATAAAAGCTGGAAATAATATGCATTAATTACTGTAATTCAACCTGAATAGGAGAAGAAAAACATAGAATTTAAAGATAGAACAGTGGAATTAAAACGAAACCACGTGAAAAGAAATCTTAGAATATGTAACCAGCTAATCTGAGTGACTAAATTACTTGCCAATTCCCAGTTGAAATAGTTGACTTGAGCAATGAGCAAGGTTGAGAGTTAAGTGGGTTTGGTCAAGTTCAAATAAATTAGGAATTTTGATCTTCAATGGGAAAATTCGTAATTTCAACCTTATTGCAGACTTGCCTGGAATTTGGTATTGTTAACTCATAAGTGTTGGGCGCTTTGCCAATTTCTACGTGACTTTAGTCCTAAATCCGACAACAATAACTTTATTTTAAATATTGGATCGATGATATGAATTAATATATGAGTTTTAACGGTCGTTTATATAATTTTTTTTTTTAATTATCTTGTTTTTCTATAATTTTAGTATTATTTTTTGTCCTTTTTGATTTGCATCACAGAGGAATTGAGTTACTTTTAAAGAAGTGATAATAAATAAAAAGAGAGAATAAATAGTGTAAATAAAACTAAAAGAATGTTAAAATGCATGGTTGTGTTCAAAAGAAAGTAGTGGACCATTGTCCAAAAATAAAAATAATGCAAAATAAGTAGAATGAACAAAAATAAAAAAATAAAGCAAAGTCAATAGGAGGAAGGGGGAGTATCTAAGTCAAGATTCTTCGTATCATTATTAGCTCCTTCCCTCCAAGTCATTTTCACCTCTTCAATTGTCATTTCCCACTTTTTAAATCCCCGAGCTCTAGCTTTCTATCTTTTTTACCAATTCGCTTATACTCCTGTATTTGCACATATCCATACAATCTTAAATGATTTTCCCTTATCATTTCCGCAATATTTGTAATTCTTAAACTCTTTCTTATATTTTTGATTCAAATTTTATCTCTCAAAGTTATGCTTCCTCATATTTTTAAGCTTTTAAATTTCTTCTATTTCCAACTTTCTACTATGATTCTTTCTAAAAACCAATATTTCTGATTTATATCGTGATATTTGTGTGTCCTACACTCCTACAACATTTTCTTGTTATCCATTAAAAAGCTCATCGAAATACTCATTCCATCGACCATTGATGTTCTCGTCCTAAACTAGAATGTTCTCATCCGTATTCATATCCTTAATACACTTTAATAGATCTATGTCATTAACTTTTTCGTGTCTCCTCTTTACCATGCTATAGATATCTTTTTCTCATTTAGAATCTAGTTTGTGAAAGATTTTGTGCAACACTCTTGAATTTCCGATCTTTGTATACAGACAAAATTGCAAGGGAAATAAGGAAATTTGGGTGCTACATAAAAAAATATACACAAAAATGCATGAAGAGTGTGTTTGTACCTCAATATAAACACACAAACACACACTTCAAAATTTTATAATTTACCGTGTAATTTGCAAAATACTTTTTTTACAATCAACATAGCAATTAATGTTTATCAATTGATTTTATTTGACATGCATTTTTCTATATTTATTGTAAAACAGAGTCAAGTGAAATCTTGTTTGATTCGTCTTAATGCATATTCTCATAATATTAAACTTTTAAAATTTTTGTCATATAAAATTAATGATATTAAAAATTAAAATTGTACATAATAAGATGAAAAATAAAAATGTAGTAATTATTAAAACCTAAGAAATGCATTTCTTATTTGAAAAAAAATTTATGTACTATTATGTGGATTGCCACATAAGAAAAATGCGCCCCGCAATTTTATCAAATTAGGGTTGCTTACATAATGGTTAATTTTCAATTCCAAATTGTTATAATTGATTTGTTTAAGAACTTTTTGGGTCAATTATAGCAATTTTGTATGAAAATTATGCATAAAATATACTTCAGATAAAAATAATTTAAATATTTAAATTGAACTATTGAAGGGTATGAGTTTATGAATTATGAAATAGTATGTATAATTAGAGTTGTTCAAAGCCGATCTGGTAATTTAATATTTATCAAACATAATAACCGAATCCAACCTTAAAGTGCTCGAAATATGTGATCCGAATTTAAAAAAAGCTATTTTTTCTTAAGTGAAATTTGTTTCAATTTCTGATTTGAACTGGGACAGCAATCCCCAATTAGGAACCGCTATTATTCTCCAACTCTTAATCTAATTAGTGAACTCCTTATCATAAGTATTAAGAAAAATACTTCCAGAGTTCAAATCTTCAACTAAGATCAGTTCTTTTTACAATTTTGATTTCAATAAAAAAGTTTTTGGATTAATCGAATGTAATATCATCGAAAGCTTTCTGCTTTTCTGTTCATGATTTAGTGATTTATTTAGAGATTTCGTTGTTTTTGTCACGTTTATCGTTAAATTTGGGGATGAAATTTTGTGGATTTTTATCAGTAGATTGAATTTCATAACTGTTGTATGGGCAAATACCAATTAATGCCTTTAATCAAAATCGTTAATTTTACGACCCTTGATTCAACTCATCCTAGACGTTTTGAATTGTTGGTTAAGAAATTTGCTCGACTTTTATAACTAAGGATTATGTTAGGGATCATTAGTATATGATTGAAAATTGTGATGTTGAATAAAAAGATGTTAATTGTTCGGATTTGTTCAGTTGAATGAAAACCCTATACTCATTACATTGCCCCAATTTGATTAAATTGGCTTCGACCTAGGTAGACTGTTAAAGGAGTTTTGATCTATACAACCTACACTTGTATTGGAAAAAAAAGGGTTTCTGAGACCCTTGATGGAAAACATTGCAACTTCACATAGATAAAGAAGCTCATGCCTCACAATTTACGAAAATCTATTATAGTCCAAACTATTAAAATGATGGTCGTTAGAAGAGGGAAAAGGAAAAGAGGAGGAAGAGGGATGAGTCATCTGATGATGAGGAACGTCAGAAACAAAAGAGTCGGAAGGAGAGGAGGAGGAGGAGGAAGGATGAGTCATCTGATGATGAGGAACATCAGAAAAGAAAGAGTCGGAAGGAGAAGAAGAGGAGAAGGAGGAGGAGCAACTATCGACATGCAGATGATTCAGATGAATCCCCAAGGCGGCATAAGAGAAAGAGCAGGAGGGCCAGATCACCTTCTGATACTGATGTCAGTGACTCTGATGATTCCAGAGTTTTTTTTTATAAATTCATCCTTCAGGTCATAGCTGTCTGGCTTCTATGATGAGTGTATGTGCATAAAAATTAATCATAGACAATTACAACCATATGACTTACGGTTAAAACCATCAAAACCGCTCAAAATCAACATCAATAACCAAAATAGGTAAGTATTATAAATCTTCAAAATAAGCGCGAAATTACTAACAATAACCCTCAGTAAGGAGCTTAAAATAATATAAATAAGTGCAGATAATTGCATTTATCACATAGTTGATGACGCAATTATATTTTTGAAAATATGTTAATTTAAAAAAGTTTGAGTTGTCATTTTGAAGTTTGTAATGTCTATTTTAGACTTTGGAATAGACATTTTAAATCTTGAAATTGACAATATTAAATTTTTGGAGTGAATATTTCAAGTCTTAGAGTTGTTATTTTAAGCATTGGTTCGATTTAAGCCTTGTAATGAATATTTTCTCAATTAGAATAAATACGTAAAAAAAAATAAAACTAAGCCTTTAAAGGAAGGAAAATTAAAACTTAAAATAAGGGTTTTAAGAGTTGAAAGTGACATTTTAAGTTTTAAAATGGATGTGAGTAGGTAGTTAAAGGTAAAATTAAGATTTTAGAGAAAAAAATTTAATACTTAAGAGTATGAGCTTAAAAGTTTTATAAAATTATTTTTTTATTAGATTGTCTGTACTGGTTGCATAAATACTGTGGCCGTACGTATACAAGAATTTGTGTTTGATTTGTAGGTTTAGCGATAGTTTTGTCAAGCAATATGAAAAATGAAGGCTTGTTGCATTTATTATCAGATAACTAGGATCATGTTAAGTGTTTAGTGTTAAAGCATGGATTTTGACATGAGAATAGTGGTGTTCTAATTTGATATTATTGGAATCAATGTTTTACTCCATTCATTATATATTGTTGGTTAAATTTGCTTTGTTGCAGAGTATTCAAATTTTAAACTATTATTTGAGTCTTGATATTTATAAGAAAAAATTATCGTGAATTAACTTTTAAATTTTTTTTAATAATAATACTTATTATTGATTAATCGTGAATAATACATGATTAAGGGGTTGTTATCCAATAATATATAAAGTTACCTTTAACAATTTCAAGAAGTCGTTTAGGCAATTTAAAAAAAAAATACCAGTGTTACCCACCCCAGCCCATCCAGTCTCATCCTCAACCCAACACCAAACTTCTCAGAGCCCTTCAACCGCCTATCACTAACCATCACCTAGCCGCAAAATGATTATCTTTATAACCGCGCTTCAAACCACCACCACACAGAATTGTGTCAACTTGAACAAACTACCCAGTAAATATCAAGGAAAAAGTTTACAACCAACTTTGTCCTATCAAGAAGTATTAGACATACAACATATATAATTCTAATACACAAAACAACACATCCAATTTGACAAAACAACCCAACAAGTTTGACAAAAACGTGATAAAGTAGAGATTTGTTGCTTACTCTTTTAATAATGCTAGGGTAATTAAGTTAAATCGTTGAGGTATAGTAATTGTGGACTTGTGGCTAATAGCTTAAAGCTAGAACAAAAAGAAGAAGAGTAAAAATACTCTCGAATTCAGGAGTGATCTATAGCATATTTTTTGAAATTTAAAATAAAATAAAATCTTACAATAAACATTCTAATACAACGGCCAAATATTATAGGAAAAATTGTCAAAATCTGACTATAAAAGCGACTTTTGACAAAAAAATACCTATAAAAAGTAACTTTAAATTAAAAATTACCTATACTAGAATTTTATGCAAACAATCCGAAAAAACTTATTTTTTTGTAAAAGAAAACCAATTAACAAAAACATCCATTTCAAAATTAGTTTTAACATGACTCATGAGGTGATTTTTTATGTTATCACCAACCTCTATCTTCTTCTATATCTTTATCTTCAATCATCCATAAATTTGTTTGTAAAATTTTTAAAATTTTACACCGTGTAGGGCAACATATCACTTGCAAGAGCCATATATAATATTAATCCAAAATTAATTTTGAAGCCTCTTTATCCGAGCCCATCAAATTACGCCAACTTTAACCCAAAACTTCTAAAATTCAAAAAAAAATTTTAGGGCAACTTTTAAAAAAATTTTAAGCCTTTTTATCCGAGCACATAAATTTTTTTAAAAAATTGCGTTTTGTATGAAACCGTTTCACGTGAGACAGGTTCGTACAAGAAGTCCATTAATAAAAAAAATAAAAAGAAAAAAAATAAAAATTGAATTTACACTTATACAGAAAATAATTCTTTTTAATATAGTTTAGACTAACCCATTTAAAGTCGTATCAGGGTATGATTAGTGAATACTTCCTCCGTTCCAATTTACTTGCAACATTTGCACTAATTCAATTCTTAAAATCTTTGATTATGTATGATAAAAAAATTATAAAAATTTAATATTAATAATCATTGCAATAAGACGAATCAAAGAAGATCTGACTTGACTATATTTAAATCTATATATTAAGAACTAATTACAAATTAAGAGTAATAAATAAATAACGACATTTTTATAATGTTGTAATTAATATGAAAACGGAGGGAGATTCACTTATAAATGGTCAAACAAAAAAACCAGAATATCAACTCTCTTTCGCTCATAGGAGTATCTGTTTTTTGTTTTCTGATTTTTTGTTCTTTCTCTGTGGTCATGGGGTCTACTCACATTTCTACTTTCCTTTTAAGTATGCAGTACCGCCATCTCCATTCCTTCCATCAAACTATAGACATGGCGCCTAGATATCAAAACTGAACTCCATACCAGTCTCTGGGAAACACGATACTCTAACAATGAGGTTTACTACCAAATCTGGGTTTGATCTTATTTCTCTCTTTCCAATTGCTCTTCTCTTCCCTTCTAGATTTCCAGGTAATCTTAGATTTCATTTTTGTCATCGAAAAATCTCCACTTACGCTTCAGATGTTCATGTTGCTGATTCTAAATTATTCCTTGATTATGTTCGACATCAATCCAAATTAGGGTTTAACAAAATTGATCATCCCCTTTCCCTCTTTCATTCTATGAAATCCATTCGTCCTCTTCCATCTATTGTTGATTTTTGTATGTTATTTACTGCCATGTCTAAAATGAAACCCAATCCCCCTTTTTCCTCTATCATTACTCTCTTTAAGCAGTTGCATTTCTCAGGTCTCCGTCCGGATGGTCATTCCCTTTCTATTATGGCTAATTGTTATTGCCGCTTAGGTCGTGTTGATTTAGGGTTTGCGGTTCTTTCCTACATGATTAAACTAGGTTATCAGCCTGACATTGTTACCTTTAATGCACTTATCAATGGCTTTATTCATATCCATCGATTAGGCAGCGCTATTCAATTATTGGATAAAATTGTAAAGCTTGGATATGAACCCAATTTGGTTGTTTATGGGACCATGTTTAAAGGTTTATGTAGAACTGGAGACAATCTTGGTGCCCTTAAGCTCCTTAGAGACATGGAGTCTCATGCCCAATGTACGCCTAACATTGTCATCTATAGCACCATTATTGATAGTCTTTCTAAAGACGGGTTGATAAATGAGGCCGTTAATCTTTTTTCTGAGATGCAAGTTAAGGGAATTCGACCTAATGTCGTTACCTATACTAGTTTGATCCGAGGAATGTGCACTTTAGGGAGGTGGAAAGAGGCGGAGGATATGCTTAGTGAGATGGTGGCAAAAAACTTAATTCCTGAAGTTCTGACTTACAGCATGTTAATCGATATGTATTGTAAGGATGGTAGGATTCATGAGGCGGAAGCTGTATTTAGATTAATGACGGAAAAGGGTCAAGTCCCCGATTTAATCACTTACAATACGTTGATGGATGGATATTGTTTACGCGGTGACATGAACAAGGCAGAAGAGCTAATGAATTTGATGGGTAAAGAAGGTTGTAAACCTAATGTTATATCCTACAGCATTTTATTGAATGGATATTTTAGGTCTAAAAATAGTGATAAAATTCCTATCCTTATGAATGAGATGGTTCTTCAAGGAATAACCCCTGATATTGTCACATACAATTTAATCATTAATGGTTTGTGCAAGGACAACCAGCTTGAAAGTGCACTAAAGTGTTTAAAGGAAATGGAATGTCATGGAGTCAAACCGAATGTGGTTACGTATGGTTCATTGTTGGATGGTCTATGTAAAAATAGACGGATGGATGAAGCAATGGATTTGTTAAAGAACATGAAGAGGAACGAAGTTCACCCAAATATGATCATCTATAGTATCTTAATTCGTGGGTTATGGAATGTTGGCAAACATGAAGAAGCTGTAAATGTCTTCTCATTTGTTGTAGCTAAGGGGTTATATCCAGATGTGCGTCTATATAATGTTATGATCAATGGTTTGTGTAAGAACGGGTTGTTAACTGATGCTAATGAACTATTTGAGAAAATGGATGGCATTAGATGTTCCCCGGATGAATTCACTTTCAATATAATTATTCAAGCATTTCTTGAGGTTAAGGATGTTAAAAGGGTTGCGAAGCTTGTCTGCCTTATGCGAGATAAAGGGTTCGCCGCTTTTAACCAAACTATCTCGTCATTTGTGGACTTACTCTCTGATCTAAATATTGGTGATGCGGACAAGGAGTTGCTTAAAAGATACTTTGACATCTAAGGGTTTGTTTGGCAAAGTATGAGTAGTGTTTTCAGTAAAGAGCACATTAACATTCAACAAAATGGTTCCAGAATCTCAAAACTCATAAGGCTTTGTTGTTGACTCCATGATTGTTATTATGGCTTCAAGGTTGTTTGAATCGGGATCATAAGGGGTAGGATTGAAATGGTAGAATAGATCGTAGGATCGTAAGATTCTACAAATGTGTTTTGATATGCTATAGAATAATTGATTTATTACTAATACTTGTTCATTTTAGTTCATCTTTAAAGTTTCGATGTGTAAATAAATATTTATTTGATTTCATCTTTTGACTGATTAGAAGGAATACATATGATAATCATTCATGAATTGTGAGTTGGTGAGTATTTGAATTTTCTTTATCCTAAATATGTAAGTCAAAGTTAGAATTTAAGAATTTTTTTATGATTGAGACTATCCTTGTTGGATCGAATTATTTGATCATTGGATGGTAAAATCGTATTATAATTCTGTCACTTATATTTTTGATCTTGGTAGGATCGTACGATGCAACCATTATTAAAATTTTGCTTAATTTTTGGAACGATCGCCTGTTTTTAGTTATTTTTATTACTTTTGTGTTGTGCAAAAGAATGGATTTTTGTTGCATATTCTTTTGACTTGTAAGATCACATGGCATTCATTCCCTCTTTGCCTAGCTCCTAAAGCGAAGTTCTAAATTTGGTTCTCACTTAGTTCACCCTTTCCGCAGTAATCAAAAATATAAATAAAGACATAATCGAATTCTTGAAGCTATGGGACAAAATAAATGCACAACGATGAAAGGAGCACATAAGAGAATTTGACTTTCACATAAATAACATATTATACCGACCAAGCACAACCTAAAAAACAAGTTGTGTGATCTTTTAGAGTTTTTTCCGATTTATCTTATTCTATTTCAGTAAATATATCAGGTTCAAATAGGTGTTCGTGAGTAGAAGATGAGGGGGAGTGAAAAAAGAGACAAATTGCCGAGATATCATCCATTGCGATTCCATGTCGCCTTTTCTTCCATGCTCGAACAACATGATCAACCAATCTCTTAGCGGCTTTGCCTCTATCAGGAGTTGAAGATACAATATTTACCGCCTCTTGATTCGAACCCACATCCCACACCTGTGTAATGAAAAGGGAGTAGTTTATTGTCAATGTTTTGCACCTTATCACAGAAAGTCATTTAGTGAGACAAGTTTAACAATTAAAAAACAGAACATGAGGATTTCCGATACTCAGATTAGAATTAAAACCGAGGTTATAGCAAGATAGCTGCTCTATTATTGCATCAAATTAGCTCACAATCAACAGGTTTGATACGAACATTAAAAAGAAATTAGTACGGCTGTTGGTCTCTCATGATATAAAGTTTGGAATGTATTCTACGGAGAATTACCCGACAAATTTCTATACGTGAAGTTGCAGATGACGTTGTGGCTACAACACCACTTAAAACCGTTATGCAATTTGTAATTGTCTATGATTCTTGTGCATTCAAGATTTATTCTAGATTAATTTTGACTCTTTCTCTAACTATGTTCTTTTGTCCCAATAATCATCTTTTAAGTTTGTGTTTCATTAATTATCTTTTTTGCTAGCTTTGGCATAAAGCAACATTGACCCACCTGGTAGATGATTCACTAAAGATACAAATTTCATTGCCCTAATGTCGTTAGTGGCTCCCACCGAAGTGAAGTCTGTGACATCGGATATAAGCAACCTTATTCCTATTAATAATAACAAAAAGGTTGTTTCAATTGACCTTTGGTATCAAACATCAATTTCACATAATAAGTATTTTCTTGCCATTTGACCATATGAGTGAGTTTTTTTTATTTTTTTTATTTTTTATTTTTATTGTTGGTATTTGATATAGATGAAACCTTCATTAACCTTGTACATATGATTTTTATTCTGTGCATCAAGTTACTCTCAGCCAGCAAGCTTTGTTTTCATTTATGTGCTCGTGAAACTGCTATATCATCTGTTATCCAAGTTTATCGCCTTCCTGTGCTTTTATTTGATAAAAGTTTAGCACTATGTTGGAATCGAGTACTAATGTCGGATACCGATGCATGTTTAAGTGTCAAATACGTCTAAATATTCAATTTTATGCCTAAAATGAGGTGTCTAAGTAGTGTCATACCAGAGCATCAAGGATCAAACACTGGTACTTGCATCCCGTCTAGTAACATTTTGACTTGTGTTTTTGTTGATGCTCTTGACATCCAAATTTTCTTTTGGTGAATCCAGAAACACAGCCCGGTCGTTAATCCAACCTCAATCATTAACACTCACAATAGCTTAATATGCAAAGCTTTGTGCACGTGCATTGACATTGATGGTTTTTTTGCTTAAATCCCTAATCGGAATTTCATCGGCGATGTTTGACCCTTTTTTTCCTATTCTTTCCATATTTGATTTGCACTTCCAAACATGTTTTAAAATACAAAGAATCTTAAATATGACGTGTTATTTACACTTTGTGTTTATATATGGTATGCCAAGGGGCTCACCCGCCCGCACTTGAGGGCACTCACCTAATTTTAAAAAATTGTAGTTAACAAGGATTGATTCCACAACCTAACCTCAAAAATTGTTGACATGTGCATTTAATAACTGAGCTAAACATTATTATTAATTAACTTAGTACTGATTAATTATATCTATGATGCAAACGCATGCTGGATTAATCTAGGTATGTTTGAAATATTTTTAATGAATTATTTCTATACTAATTTGTACTTTCACTGAACTTAAGGTCTGAATTCGCCACTGCTTGTATGTGCTTATGACGCCTGTCTAACGACCATATATGCAGACTATGCATGTCTCTTTCTTTTTTCTCTCAGTCACCTTGCTGCAAGCTGCATTATGTAAGGAATATTTTTTTTGGCTTAATCACATATTGGAGATTAGCATTCTCAGTATTATTTTCTGCGGAAACTGTTTAAAGAATTTGTGTTTTTGCTGGTGTTAAGTTCATTTATAACAGACTTCCCGATAGCAAGCTCGACAGTTCTGTTATTTTTCTCATTATCTCTCATGTTCAATATGATAATTGTACTGATAATCAGGGATGGTTCTGATAGGGATGGTCATGGGGTGATCCAATTATAGACCACAAACAAAGACAAACATTGAAGACCATAATTGGATCAATGTGCCTGATGAACTTGATATGGAAGCCCTACAAACTGATGATGTTAGCATCCAATATGGGCCAAATATGAGCATAAAGACATTACAAGACCAAGAGAAATCAGAAGAAGACTTTCTAACAACAAGCAAACAGAACAGAAGCTTCAAACAGCACAACCAGAGCTGCCAGCCACCACCTGCTGACCAACATACCTTGCAGCTCTTCCACAGAGCCAACCTGAGCATCCCAGGAGACGCCAAGGGTAGTTTTGGAATCTCTATACATGGAACTTTCCATCAAGACCTTAATTGCCTCCTAACGATCACATTAAGACACCAAGAAAGGGAGCTGAAGGTCCCCTGTCAGACAGATCAGACCCGGAAGCATACTTAGCATAATTTTTTTGATTTCTGTTTCTGTTTTAAAACAAACGTGCCTATCACGTGCTCTTTAAGATGTGTTAGTTATTCCTTGTTATAGCCGTTATTTTGCCTTGGAATTCCTATATAAAGGGATCCTCTCATTTGTATGAGGAATTCAGATTGTTCAATAAAAAATTTCCTTCAAGTAATTGTTCACAATTGCCGCCCTGAATAAGTCCTTTGTGAGTGAAGCGAAGTGAGTATTTAGTTGTTCCACGAGAACTAAGAGAGTAAATCTTAATTTGACTGTGAGGAAGAGGCCAGTGGCTGAGTGAAGGTCGCTTGTTTCTATCCACGACACAGAACCATTCCAAAGGAATTGTTCTGGTCACCTTCTGTTTCATACAAAACAGAAGGCTTGTGTGTGTGTTTCATTGTGTCAAGATTTGTCTTGGCATAGTTGTAGGAAGGAATTATCGGGTTCTTGGATCATTCAATCCCATACTCGCATCAACTTGGTATCAGAGCACGGTTCACGAAGAGGGCAAGGTACGCACAGAAGGGAAAATACAAAGACATCGAAGGTGTAAAAATTTTCAGATTCTGTCAGTTTTGGGGTCTGAAACGTGATCGATTTGGAGGACCGTTTGAGGTGATTTTTAAAAACTGTTTTTGCATAATATTTTTCATTGAGTTGGCGAACGTTTTGCTTTGGAATTATTGGATTTGGTTGAGTAGTGAAGGAGATATGCATGATTCTTTACACATTGCGCACAACTGATCAGTTCTGTGCACCGTGGTAAGTTGTCTTCGAAAACCTATCAAGATTCCTTTCTTTGGCCTTCATTTTCCATAACATTATCCATCACTATCCTACATTCATCAAACCACATCATTTGTGCACTTTTACATACTTTTTATAGGTTTCTTGAATGACCTATTCATTGTGATTTGCAAAAAATACAGAATAGTTGAAGTTTCTTTTGTCTTCTGTATTTTATCTTTTTATCCTTCATTTTTGAGTATTTTTCATTGTTTCTTTTTTCACATTAATCCATTTTGAGTCTAGTTTTTGGTGATCCTTGTTGTGTAGTTATTGGGGTTGTGGAAAAAAAGATGCGCAAGTGTTTTTGACCAAAAGTCACAGAAACAGTTCAGACTATATGTGTGTAGTAAAATTTAATTTGTGATGAAACCACACAATATTTTTGAGTAATTTCAAGTTGGGGTGTTTGTACACAACTTGGGGTGTGTTTTCACCAAGTTTCATCAAAAGTAAATGTGGTTTCATTGGGTTCACAGTAGTGAAAGTTGAGCACACAGATTCTGAAATTGTGCTGATTGGTTCTATTAGTTTTCTGTTTTGTGCACACAAAACTTCCAAAACCTCGTGTCTTTTTCTTTCTTTCTTTTCACTCTTATCCTTATTCTCACACTTTGTTTTTGAGAAATTCTTGAGTCTTAGAATACCAAGTCATCAATAGTGAACATGAACATACATAAACCATTGGATAAACTAGATTGTGCCATTGAAAACCTTCAACTAGCATCATTGGAGGATGAGGAAGCCAGTCTTGAAGAGTTAAAAAAGATTTATGAAAGACTTGGGCATTGGGTGCGAGTTGATAACTTGCATAAACAATTGGTGAATGTTAGGAGTCAAAAGC
This sequence comes from Amaranthus tricolor, assembly GCF_026212465.1. NCBI lineage: Eukaryota > Viridiplantae > Streptophyta > Magnoliopsida > Caryophyllales > Amaranthaceae > Amaranthus > Amaranthus tricolor. Next base: position 8,772,888 of record NC_080058.1, read on the forward strand.
AAAGCTTGAAGAGGAAGCTTCATCTTCAATAAGAAAAGCTGAGATTTCAACAAAGATTGCAAGAGCAATATGGGGATTCTAAAGTGGTGATTGTTCATGAGTATAACACTTATGTTGATCCGGTTAGGATTAGATTTGAAATCATTTCGAAGCATGTTGATACACAAAGCACACCATTGTTTTCTTCTTTTGATAACAATCAAGAACCATCCATTGTGGAGAATAGTGAAGAAATTGTTGAAGCATCTTGTGTAGAGGTGATTTATGATCTTAAAGGAGATGTTGAGGCATCTTGTGTAGAGATTGTAGATGATCTTGAAGAAGTTGTGGAGACATCTTGTGATGATTTGCGTTGTACTAGACAGGAGGTATTACATGTGGCCAATGTTCATGCAAGTTTTGAAGATGATTCACAAATAGAGCCAGCAAAGAAACATGAGTATGTAATGATTGATGATTTTGTTGAGTTTGATCATGTTAGCAAATTTGTTGAGTTTAACCCTACAAAAATTCGGGGTCGAATTTTTTCTAAGAAGGGGGAATACAACAAGTTGAATGTAGTCTTGGCAATAGAAGCAAGCTAATCTTTTTGGTAAGCTTGTTTAATGTATGGGTGTGGTTGATTATGCAAGTAAAGGCAAGATCATTCATCCTTACATGTGTGATGATTATGGGGGACTTGGTTTGTGGAGTGTTTGTATGTAGAACAGAATGCAGAGATAAGTTCAATACAACAAGGAATCAACATGTGTGTGCATTCATATCAGAACAGCAAGTAAAACACACATTTAGCAGCAACAGCAAGTCAATGGCACGCCTAATTGTGTGTAGAACAGGTTGGTGTGCAGATTGAGGAAACTTCAGCAGCAGCACCATCCATGTATTGTGCAGATCAGTAAGCTTATGTCCTAACAGCCAGCAGCAGCACCACCATCCATGTATTGTGCAGATCAGAACCATGGAACAGTAGGTGCAGAATCAGTGTGCCATTACAGTAGGTATGTGCATCAGTGAGCTGCACGCATGAACAACTTTGTCTCACCATTGGGATAGCTCAAGCATTCAAGGAGAAGGTCAAGAATTGAGGACAATTCTTTTTCCAAGAAGGAGGGAATGATCCAAATTTAGACCACAAACAAAGACAAACATTGAAGACCATAATGGGATCAATGTGCCTGATGAACCTGATATGGAAGCCCTACAAACTGATGATGTTAGCATCCAATATGGGCCAAATATGATCATAAAGGCTTTACAAGACCAAGAGAAATCAGAAGAAGACTTTCTAACAACAAGCAAACAGAACAGAAGCTTCAAACACCACAAACAGAGCTGCCAGCCACCACCTGCTGACCATCATACCTTGCAGCTCTTCCACAGAGCCAACCTGAGCATCCCAGGAGACGCCAAGGGTAGTTTTGGAATCTCTATACATGGAACTTTCCATCAAGACCTTAATTGCCTCCTAACGATCACATTAAGACACCAAGAAAGGGAGATGAAGGTCCCCTGTCAGACAGATCAGACCTGGAAGCATACTTAGCATAATTTTTCTGATTTCTGTTTCTGTTTTAAAACAAACGTGCCTATCACGTGCTCTTTAAAATGTGTTAGTTATTCCTTGTTATAGCCGTTATTTTGCCTTGGAATTCCTATATAAAGGGATCCTCTCATTTGTACGAAGAATTTAGATTGTTCAATAAAAAATTTCCTTCAAGTAATTGTTCACAATTGCTGCCCTGAATAAGTCCTTTGTGAGTGAAGCGAAGTGAGTATTTAGTTGTTCCACGAGAACTAAGACCATCTTGTTGTCTATTCAGTTGAACTGAACTGAAGTGAACCTTCAGTAAGTTCTCAGTTTTTACCAAAAGACAAATAACGTAGACAAAATAAATTGTTTAATATGTACTCCATATAGTTTTAGTCGATAAACAAACTCTGATATTGACAATTTCTTATGTTTCTAAGCCAATGGTTTCAAACCTTATGAGGTGTGATTGGCGTTAGGCTTAATTGATAGAGTAAAGGCCATTGCTGTCAACTGACAACATTTAAATTATGTATAGAATCATATATTTAGGGGTCGCCTGGTATGAAGCTAATCAATTTGGGAGCAAATTTTATAACATAAACAGTATAGGAGAATAAAATAAGGGGATAAAAGTTTTTAAGGTAGTAAAGTATGTTGTTCGACATAAACACAAAAGAAAATAAAGCAAGGTGTAAGAGCCACATGAAGATGGAGACAAGTTTGAGGGAAGAATCACGTTGGGGTGGGCTGGGTACTAAGTATCCTCTTATTTTGGGTAAAATTTAACAGATTTATTAATTACTTACTTGCAATTCAGTCCATTTAAATAATCCTAATTATTTATTGGGCTATCTTTTCCCCTCTAGTAACCCCAATCCAGGGCCCTTAGAAGTATTAAAATGTGTACGAGTTCAGTTAGTATGAGCTTCCCTATGTGATAACATATACTCAGGTTTAAACCTTACTATATGTAGGGATGCAAACGGGGCGGGGCGGGGCGGGTATTGGCGTTACCATCCCCATCCCCATCTGGTAAATCAATCCCCATCCCCATCCCCATCCCCGCGGCGGGTATAATTTTTTTCCCCGTCTCCGCCCCGATGGGTTTGTACCTAATACCATCCCCATCCTCATCTCCATCTGGGTATCCATCCCCGTCTAATACCCATTTTACCCGCCCCACCACCCGTCAAATCCCCGCTTAATGCCCATCTGTGTCACATATTTATTTTCAAATCCCCGTCTAATCATCACTTAATATCGCCTACCTCTACACAACTCGTAATGAATATAAACAAATTTTATTGAGAAAAAAGGATAAAAAATAGAAAAAACATGATTATAAACCTTACTCTAAAAAACATGATCTTAGACCTTATGAAGTAGTATTCATGGCTGAATCACATTATGTTTTTATTAACACTCATTAATTCAGCTAAATGAACCGCTAATAATATCAGAATAATGAAATATTATTAACGAAACCAGAGATCCGATCAAATTACAAAACAAACATTTTACCAAAAACCTTGTGAGCAAATGAAGCATCATGAAAATATGAAATTAATAACAATATAATCACCCACAATACATAAATTTATATCCAAACTTAATTATAGGTGTAAAAAAATTCATGGTTTTCAGAAATTTGAAAAATAATTTAGGGTATTCCAATTCTCAAAATTTGTACATTTCGTGAGGCGGGGCGGGGCGGGGGCGGGGCGGGTATCACCTAAAACCCATCCCCATCCCCATCCCCGCGGTGGGTATGAATTTTATACCCGTACCCGCCCCATGACCCATCAAACCGGGACCCATCCCCGCCCCGCCTGCATCCCTTATATGTATGTTTTTTGAAGGGTTTAGAAACAATGATTCATTTATTTCTAAGATATTTGCTTGGTTATGGAAATCATTTATAGGAGAGTAAAGGAATCAACGGAAAAGGTTTCAAAAGTCAGTTTGGGAGCTATCAAGTCAAGATTAGGAAACTAAGGACGAGTATGAGAAGTTAATTCGATTAAAGATAAATAATAACGAATAAAGAGAATGTGAAAGCATAGGTTGTAAATTATATAAATAAAAAGTCGGATGATCGTATTTAAATAGTTTTGTGATTTACTATATGGGTGTGAGAGAAATGTATTAGGAAATCTAGTATCATAAAGTTTAGTTTTTGAGATGCATCTATCGTAAGATTTGAGTATGCAATACGCTTGGAATTAATTGAGTAGTAGGGAGATAATTGGAGACACTATGCAAACTAACATAAATTTTTTATAAGACGGTCTCGGTACACTTTATATATGAGTTAAATAGTCCAACTAATACAGATTATCAGCATATGAACTTCTTATTGTGAACTCGTCTCATCCCGCTAACTAAATATAAGATATACAAGATAAATTTGTGTATTGAGCTTGTCAGTTGTAATTGAAGATGTAAATTGTAGTAAAAGATAAGTAAAATAAGAAAGAAGAATCTTGTTGTTAATGGTGACTCAAACTAGCAAGCCCCATTGAAGTAGATGAATTAAGAGAAGGGTTGTGGAGAACCTGCTGCCCAGGTTCGCGGGGCGCGGAGGAGCTACTGCCGAGGTCCGCGGGGTGCGGAGTGCATTCTGTATGTCTTCATTTCGCGGCTCGCGTAGTTTTACATGGCTCGCGAAATGACGATTTCTTTTCACGGGAGGTGTCTTTCAGGCCGCTTACTTTGTGTTATTATGTAATAACTTTCTTTTATTGGGCATTAGTGTAGCAGGAGCGGCACTCTCGTTACATAATTAACATTAATAATTATACTTAAGATAAATAATGCGGAAGTGTAAAACGCCGAACTGCTAAAAACCATTTGAAATAAAAAAATGTTCAAAACATAAGTAAAAATATATCTTACAACTGAGAAAATATAAAATAAGGTTTACTTAAATACGATAAAAAAACATAAGTACAATATAGTCATCAAGTAAAATCATTGAAGCTAAGTCCTCGATAGAATAATTAAAGTTGCGGCCTGGATCGAAACCTGAGCTAATTTTTCCTGCAAAATACTGTCATCCATAATACGGATGACAGCCGATTAAATCGGTCAGCGATAAAGCCGAGTAAAATTTTCTCAACAAGCTTATGATGCGATAGTTAAATCATGCTTACAAAATAATCATCAAGCACAATATAGAAGGTTATTACTCATTATTGACCTTTACTAAGCCATTAAGTTACATTCTCAATACTTGCAGAAGTTCATTACTGCTACTAAATACTTGGTAACCTTAATGCTTATTTAATCAAGTTCAATTAAGCCTCATAGCTTTACCATCATAGCACATCACAAGATCACAACAATAATGACAACTGATATATGTAAGGGTCTGGTTAGGTGAGGACCATAGTCCTAAACCTAACTGTAGTGGGAGTCGTCACTCCTCTCAATACTGTTATGCTCGAGACTTCACAGGATGAGTTTTTCTCGGACCCCCTGTCTGACACCACATTTTACGTGCCGGCTAACACGGACGCCGGGATTTTACATGCCGGTCCATGGTTCGACGTTGCCTTACTATCAAAGTCATACAATCAATATCATGCAATATCAAACAAGACTCTAAACCGAAATAGTTTACATTCTTATAAGTCAAACTTCCACTAGTCAAATTTTTGACAATTCTACCCTTTTAATAGAAACAAATTACTAGTATCTAATAAATTAATATTAATTAAATAACAAATTTTCGTAGCTATACTAAGATTCCTGAGGCTAAACTAAGTCATTATTGTGTCATAAATAATCATAACAGTCAAGGGTAATATTTCTAAGTACTTAATAACATATTTTATCAAATAACTAGTAAAATAGTAAAACGGATCTATCATCACTATAAAAATAACATAATCCGACAAATTATTAAGGGTCCAAAATCTATATGAAATGAGTTTTAGAGAAAAACAATGCTAAGCATTTTAACAAATTTGTTTGACTATTTTACCAATAAATCGATTAAAAATTTATCAAAACACCAAGATGATATGGAATCATTTTAAACACATAAGTTTATTTAACTAGTAAAATTCATATATATTTATATTATCATATTAATCAAAAATTTCCATATATATGAATCTTTTTTCGAGTGTCCCAAAAGTATTATTGTTTTGACAAAAATATCACTAAACTGGATATGACTTTAATATTACCATATAAAGTTTAAATGACTAAAATAAGATCATGTTGATCATGCTTTTATATTATCGAGTAACCATAAATAAATATTACATAACGAGAGAGTTAAGAAAATGTGTACCATTTTCCTCCGAAGGTGGTGCTAAACCAAGTAAGAGAATAATAATAGGATAATAAGAACTTAAGGAAATAAGCTCCAAAAGAGAAAGTCTTCAAGGTTCCAAGCTTCAAAGAAGTAGATCTTCAATTACCCAAAAGAAAATGATATCCAAGCTCCAAAAGATAATACTTGACTTTTCAAAAGTTGATGATTATTGGCTTAAGAAGTGATAAGATCAAGCTCCATCTTCATTTGATTCTTCAACAAATAAAAAGGGTATAAAGTTAGTAAGATGTTAATGAAGTGAAGATATAAGAAAGAATGGTAGAAAAATTTGATGATGGGGGTGCAAGTGATCTCATGGCTAAGGAGGGGTATTTATAATGGGTTTTGGGCAACTTTTTAGTTCATAAGATTGTATGAAAAAGAAGGTTAACTTGTGTAAGTGATTTAGAGTGTGTAAGTGAATGTGTAAGAGTTGGAGTGTGTAAGTGGATGTGTAAGAATTTGGAGTGTAGAAGAAGGATAACTTGTGTAAGGAAATGGTGATAGCTTGTGTAAATGATGAACATTATGGATTGATGTAGAAAGGATTTTGATTCATCAAATTTTTGTTCTAGTTTATGCTAGTGAAATGTTTTAGATTAATGGGAAAGTATGATTAAGGTTTGATTATGAAAATATGATAGTTTACTTAGAAAATTTTAGTTAAAACTATACTTAAAGTTAATAAGAAAAATATAGTTAATTTTTAGGTATAAAATAATTAAATCAAAGTTGTAAAGTTAAAATGATAAGTAGTAAAGTTAGTTTAAGAAAACGAAATTTAAACGTAATGTTTTAATAAAACCGTAAATATAATATTAAAATTTTACTTTTCGTAGTATAAAATAATAAAATAATATTTTAGTGCTTATAAAGAAATTTAAGAATATATATATATTTTTAAGTTTAATATTTGGAAGAAATTACAAAAATCGGAATAAGGTTTAGGAATTAAAGTTGATTTGAATTAGATAACCAAAGGATTAGGAATTCGAAAAGAAATTTCGGAATAATTAATCGGAAGATTAAGATTAAGAAATTTGAGCCTGTTACAATTAGTATATAAACTCCCATTTGAGAGTTAATACATGATGATTCACAAATTGAGAGAGATCACAAGAGACCCATTATAATTTGTGAATGTGATTGTAATTCATCTTGTGAATTCTTTGCGATCATAGTTAAATTATTTGATCTCGGTGCCGGTGGACGTAGCTATCACATTGATAGTGAACCACGTTAAATCTCTTGTGTCATTTTCTTATTGTTTGCATTGAACTTCTTATTGTTTCATTATTGTTCATCGACCTTGCTTCCGCTGTCGCACAACAAATCTAAATGTAATAGCAAGAGATAGACATATTTCCTATTTTCTCTACTAGTCTTATTTATTTTTCGGTCACTATTTATTTATTATCGCTCTGTATTTGTATTTTGTTTTTAATCTATAAGTTAAAACATAATCAAGTGGGATTTTATTTGATTCGTCTCAATGTAAGGGTTAGTGTTGAGTCAAGCCTCAAATCTCAACATGATGGAGGTGAGTTCGATCACCTCGTAGCTTACTCCTTAGCTTGCACGTTTGAGAACGAGGTTGTGAGTGCAAGGAAGTATGAGGGCTTATGTTTTGGATCACTTGATGAAGTGATCAAAGTGGGAGACTTTGTATGCCTTGATGAAGGCAAGAGAGTGCTCAAGGAAGGTTGTGAAGCCTGCTCGAATGGTCTAGCTTGATGGGCTTGGTCGAGCCAAGCATGGGCAGCAAGACAGAAGTTACTGGACTCTCGCTCGGGTTGTCGAGCGGCTGCTGCTTGAGTCGAGCAACGACCAGCTCCTCTCAGTACGCGTTTCTATTTTATGTCCGATTCTTTGTGGGCTTTTGTGGGTTTGTCCTAAGGCTCCCAAATATGTCATGGGACTATATAAGGGGTCTTAGGAGTGTATTAGGGTGAGAGAGAGAGAGCCTTATACTAAGAGATTACAAGGGTTTTAGCCAAGAGAGTTTTCTCCACTTGTATTAGGGCATTTGAGGGAGATTGACATCAAGGTTCAATCTTTTGTTTTGAGAGTGTGTTCTTGAAGCTTGTAAGGTGAGTCATTAATGTATTCTTGTTTATATTAATGATAAGATACTTTGTTTGAGGGGGAGGTATCATTAGATACCTCATATATTCTTGTGTTTTGCCATTGTTGTTGCTTGCTCTATTTTTGGGTATTTGTTTTGCATTAGTTTGTTTATTGTTCTTTATCAAATATCATAGCCCAACCACAACAGTTAGTAACATCAAACTCTTATAATTATTATACACAATTAGAGATATCAAGAGTTAGAATATCATCGCTACAAATATGAAAAGGTAAATGAGACTAAAAGGCTTAATAGAAGAGAGTATAAGTGATTAGTTGAAACTAAAAAGGTAAATGAGACTAAAAGGCTTTATATAATAATATATACTTAAATAATGTTAATGCAATGCAATCAACTAATTACAAATTAATATTATATTTGGTGATTGTAGGTGCGAATATTTATATAAACACATATATTAATTTGAAAAAAATATAAAAATAAAAAACATAGATCAGACCGTTGTACAGCGGTTTAGTCTGTCCGGTCTGGTGATTTAAACGGTCCGGTCTAGTCTAGAAAATTTTCAGACGAGAATTTTTGGTTTGGTCTGATTTTATTATCAGACCAGACTAAATCGGACCGTGTGCACCCCTAATCCCAATGAGTCCCGTCTAAAGATAGGATTTTTCCTTATCGTTTCCGCAATATTTGTAATTCTTAAACACTTTCTTATATTTTTGATTCAAATGTTATCTTTCAAAGTTATGCTTCCTCATATATCTAAGCTTTCAAATTTCTTCTATTTCCAACTTTCTACTATGATCCTTTCTAAAAGCCAATATTTCTGATTTATATCGTGATTTTTGTGTGTCCGACACTCCTATAACATTTTCTTGTTATCCATTAAAAAGCTCATCGAAATTCTCATTCCATCGACCCTTAATGTTCTCGTCCTAAACTAGAATGTTCTCATCCGTATTCGTATCCTTAATACACTTAAATAGACCTATGTCATTAAATTTTTCGTGTCTCCTCTTTACCATGCTATAGATATCTTTTTTTACAAAATTGCAACACTCTTGAATTTCCGATCTTTGTATACAGACAAAATTGCAAGGGAAATAAGGAAATTTGGGTGCTACATAAAAAAATATACACAAAAATGCATGAAGAGTGTGTTTGTACCTCAATATAAACACACAAACACACACTTCAAAATTTTATAATTTACCGTGTAATTTGCAAAATACTTTTTTTACAATCAACATAGCAATTAATGTTTATCAATTGATTTTATTTGACATGCATTTTTCTATATTTATTGTAAAACAGAGTCAAGTGAAATCTTGTTTGATTCGTCTTAATGCATAATAATTTAAATATGTAAATTGAACTATTGAAGGGTATGAGTTTATGAATTATGAAACAGTATGTATAATTAGAGTTGTTCAAAGACGATCTGATAATTTAATATTTATCAAACATAATAACCGAATCCAACCTTAAAGTGCTCGAAATACGTGATCCGAATTTAAAAAAAGCTATTTTTTCTTAAGTGAAATTTGTTTCGATTTCTGATTTGAACTGGGACAGCAATCCCCAATTAGGAACCGCTATTATTCTCCAACTCCTAATCTAATTGGTGAACTCCTTATCATAAGTATTAAGAAAAATACTTCCAGAGTTCAAATCTTCAACTAAGATCAGTTCTTTTTACAATTTTGATTTCAATAAAAAAGTTTTTGGATTAATCGAATGTAATATCATCGAAAGCTTTCTGCTTTTCTGTTCATGATTTAGTGATTTATTTAGAGATTTCGTTGTTTTTGTCACGTTCATCATTAAATTTGGGGATGAAATTTTGTGGATTTTTATCAGTAGATTGAATTTCATAACTGTTGTATAGGCAAATACCAATTAATGCCTTAATCAAAATCGTTAATTTTACGACCCTTGATTCAACTCATCCTAGACGTTTTGAATTGTTGGTTAAGAAATTTGCTCGACTTTTATAACGAAGGATTATGTTAGGAATCATTAGCATATGATTGAAAATTGTGATGTTGAATAAAATGATGTTAATTGTTCGGATTTGTTCAGTTGAATGAAAACCCTATACACATTATATTGCCCCAATTCGATTAAATTGGCTCCGACCTAGGTAGACTGTTAAAGGAGTTTTGATCTACACAACCTACACTTGTTTTGGAAAAAAAGGTTTCCGAGACCCTTGATGGAAAACATTGCAACTTCACATAGATAAATAAGAAGCTCATGCCTCACAATTTACGAAAATCAATTATAGTCCAAACTATGAAAATGATGGTCGTTGGAAGAGGGAAAAGGAAAAGAGGAGGAGGAGGGATGAGTCATCTGATGATGAGGAATGTCAGAAAAGAAAGAGTCGGAAGGAGAAGAAGAGGAGAAGGAGGAGGAGGAGCTATCGACATGCAGATGATTCAGATGAATCCCCAAGGCGGCATAAGAGAAAGAGCAGGAGGGCCATATCACCTTCTGATACTGATATCAGTGACTTTGATGATTCCAGAGTTTTTTATAAAACCCCAAGCTGGATTCTATGATGATTGTGATGTGCATAAAAATTAATCATAGACAATTACAACCATATGACTTATGGTTAAAACGATCAAAATCAACATGAATAACCAAAATGGGTAAAGTAGCATAAATCTTTAAAATAAGTGCGGAATTACTAACAATAACCATCACTAAGGAGCTTAAAACGATATAAATAAGTGCAAATAATTGCATTTATCACATAGTTGATGACGCAATTATATTTTTGAAAATATGTTACTTTAAAAAAATTTGAGTTGTCATTTTGAAGTTTGTAATGTCTATTTTAGACTTTGTAATAGACATTTTAAATCTTGAAATTCACAATGTTAAATTTTTGGAGAGAATATTTCAAGTCTTAGAGTTGTTACTGGTTCGATTTAAGCCTTGTAATGAATATCTTCTCAATTAGAATAAATACGTTAAAAAAATAAAATTAAGCCTTTAAAGGAAGGAAATTAAAATTAAAAGTAAGGGTTTTAAGAGTTGAAAGTGACATTTTAAGTCTTAAAATGGATGTGAGTAGGTAGTTAAAAGGTAAAATTAAGATTTTAGAGAAAAAAATACTGTGGCCGTATACAAGAATTTGTGTTTGATTTGTAGGTTTAGCGATAGTTTTGTCAAACAATATGAAAAATGAAGGCTTGTTGCATTTATTATCAGATAACTAGGATCATGTTAAGTGTTTAGTGTTAAAGCATGGATTTTGACATGAGAATAGTGGTGTTCTAATTTAATATTATTGGAATCAATGTTTTACTCCATTCATTATATATTGTTGGTTAAATTTGCTTTGTTGCAGAGTATTCAAATTTTAAAGTATTATTTGAGTCTTGCTATTTATAAGAAAAAATTATCGTGAATTAACTTTTAAATTTTTTTTTAATAATAATACTTATTATTGATTAATCATGAATAATACATGATTAAGGGGTTGTTATCCAAGAATATATAAAGTTACCTTTAACCACTTCAAGAAGTCGTTTAGGAAATTTTTTAAAAAAATGCCAGTGTTACCCACCCAGCCCATCAAGTCTTATCCCCAACCCAATACCAAACTTCTCAGAGCCCCTCAACCGCCCATCACTAACCATCACCTAGCCGCCAAATGATTATCTTTATAACCGCGCTTCAAACCACTACCACACAGAACTGTATCAACTTGAACAAACTAACCAGTAAAATATCAAGGAAAAAGTTTACAACCAACTTTGTCATATCAAGAAGTATTAGACATACAACATATATAAGTCTAATACACAAAACAACACATCCAATTTGACAAAACAACCCAACAAGTTTGACAAAAACTTGATAAAGTAGAGATTTGTTGCTCACTCTTTTGAAAATGCTAGGGTAATTAAGTTAAATCGTTGTGGTATAGTAATTGTGGACTGGTGGCTAATAGCTTAAAGCTAGAACAATAAGAAGAAGAGTAAAAATACTCTCGAATTTTGGAGTGATCTATAGCATATTTTTTGAAATTTAAAAGAAAACAAAATCTTAGAATAACCATTCTAATTCAACGGCCAAATATTATAGGAAAAATTGTCAAAATCTGACTATATAAGCGACTTTTGACAAAAAATACCTATAAAAAGTAACTTTATATTAAAAATTACCTATACTAGCTTTATGCAAACAATCCGAAAAAACTTATTTCTTTGTAAAAGAAAACCAATTAACAAAAATATCCATTTCAAAATTAGTTTTAACATGACTCATGAGGTGATTTTTTTATGTCATCACCAACCTCTATCTTCATCTATATCTTTATCTTCAATCATCCATAAATTTGTTTGTAAAATTTTTAAAATTTTACACCGTGTAGGGCAACATATCACTTGCACGAGCCATATATAATATTAATCCAAAATTAGTTTTGAAGCCTCTTTATCCGAGCCCATCAAATTGCGCCAACTTTAACCCAAAACTTCTAAAATTCTAAAAAAAAATTTTAGGGCAACTTTTAATATTAATAATCTTTGATTATGTATGATAAAAAATTATAAAAATTTAATATTAATAATCTTTGCAATAAGACGAATCAAATAACATCTAACTTGATTATATTTTAATCTACAGATTAAAAACTACTTACAAATTAAGAGTAATGAATAAATAGTGCTAAGTAATTATTATGGAAACGGAGGAAGATTCACTTATAAATGGTCAAACAAAAAAACCAGAATATCAACTCTCTTTCGCTCATAGGAGTATCTGTTTTTTGTTTTCTGATTTTTTGTTCTTTCTCTGTGGTCATGGGGTCTACTCACATTTCTACTTTCCTTTTAAGTATGCAGTACCGCCATCTCCATTCCTTCCATCAAACTATAGACATGGCGCCTAGATATCAAAACTGAACTCCATACCAGTCTCTGGGAAACACGATACTCTAACAATGAGGTTTACTACCAAATCTGGGTTTGATCTTATTTCTCTCTTTCCAATTGCTCTTCTCCTCCCTTCTAGATTTCCAGGTAATCTTAGATTTCATTTTTGTCATCGAAAAATCTCCACTTACGCTTCAGATGTTCATGTTGCTGATTCTAAATTATTCCTTGATTATGTTCGACAACAATCCAAATTAGGGTTTAACAAAATTGATCATCCCCTTTCCCTCTTTCATTCTATGAAATCCATTCGTCCTCTTCCATCTATTGTTGATTTTTGTATGTTATTTACTGCCATGTCTAAAATGAAACCCAATCCCCCTTTTTCCTCTATCATTACTCTCTTTAAGCAGTTGCGTTTCTCAGGTCTCCGTCCGGATGGTCATTCCCTTTCTATTATGGCTAATTGTTATTGCCGCTTAGGTCGTGTTGATTTAGGGTTTGCGGTTCTTTCCTACATGATTAAACTAGGTTATCAGCCTGACATTGTTACCTTTAATGCACTTATCAATGGCTTTATTCATATCCATCGATTAGGCAGCGCTATTCAATTATTGGATAAAATTGTAAAGCTTGGATATGAACCCGATTTGGTTGTTTATGGGACCATGTTTAAAGGTTTATGTAGAACTGGAGACAATCTTGGTGCCCTTAAGCTCCTTAGAGACATGGAGTCTCATGCCCATTGTACGCCTAACATTGTCATCTATAGCACCATTATTGATAGTCTTTCTAAAGACGGGTTGATAAATGAGGCCGTTAATCTTTTTTCTGAGATGCAAGTTAAGGGAATTCGACCTAATGTCGTTACCTATACTAGTTTGATCCGAGGAATGTGCACTTTAGGGAGGTGGAAAGAGGCGGAGGATATGCTTAGTGATATGGTGGCAAAAAACTTAATTCCTAAAGTTCTGACTTACAGCATGTTAATCGATATGTATTGTAAGGATGGTAGGATTGATGAGGCGGAAGCTGTATTTAGATTAATGACGGAAAAGGGTCAAGTCCCCGATTTAATCACTTACAATACATTGATGGATGGATATTGTTTACGCGGTGACAAGGACAAGGCAGAAGAGCTAATGAATTTGATGGGTAAAGAAGGTTGTAAACCTAATGTTATATCCTACAACATTTTATTGAATGGATATTTTAGGTCTAAAAATAGTGATAAAATTCCTATCCTTATGAATGAGATGGTTCTTCAAGGAATAACCCCTGATATTGTCACATACAATTTAATCATTAATGGTTTGTGCAAGGACAACCAGCTTGAAAGTGCACTAAAGTGTTTAAAGGAAATGGAATGTCATGGAGTCAAACCGAATGTGGTTACGTATGCTTCATTGTTGGATGGTCTATGTAAAAATAGACGGATGGATGAAGCAATGGATTTGTTAAAGAACATGAAGAAGAACGAAGTTCACCCAAATATGATCATCTATAGTATCTTAATCCGTGGGTTATGGAATGTTGGCAAACATGAAGAAGCTGTAAATGTCTTCTCATTTGTTGTAGCTAAGGGGTTACGTCCAGATGTGCGTCTATATAATGTTATGATCAATGGTTTGTGTAAGAACGGGTTGTTAACTGATGCTAATGAACTATTTGAGAAAATGGATGGCATTAGATGTTCCCCGGATGAATTCACTTTCAATATAATTATTCAAGCATTTCTTGAGATTAAGGATGTTAAAAGGGCTGTGAGGCTTGTCTGCCTTATGCGAGATAAAGGGTTGGCCGCTTTTAACCAAACTATCTCGTCATTTGTGGACTTACTCACTGATCCAAATATTGGTGATGCGGACAAGGAGTTGCTTAAAAGATACTTTGACATCTAAGGGTTTGTTTGGCAAAGTATGAGTAGTGAACTTATGAATACATATGATAATCATTTATGAATTGTGAGTTGGTAAGTATTTGAATTTTCATTATCGTAAATGTGTAAGTCAAATTTGTAAGTGTAAAAATCTTAAATTTGAGATTTGGGACTATTCGCAGTTAGTAACTGCGAACAAGTCAAAAAAGACAAAAAAAGTTGTTTCTACTTAGTAACTGGGAACAACTTTGACTTTTTTTTAACCTGTTTACAGTTACTAACTGCGAAAAGCTATCTGTGTATTTGTGCAGCTATTTGTTTGCAGTTACTAACTGCGAACAGATCAAAACAAGTCAAATAGTTGTTCGCAGTTAGTAACTGCGAATAACTATTTTGTCTTTTTGACCTGTTCGCAGTTAATAATGGCGAACAGTCCCAAACCTCAGATTTAGGATTTTTATACTTACTTTTGGAATAAGTTTGAAAGTTGGATTATTTGGTTCATTTTTTTTATTTTTTGTCTTATTGTTTTCAAATTTTCGATTTTAAAAGGGTTGGGTTGAATTATAAGGATTGGACTGTAAAAGGGTTGTATTGAAAAAAAAAATTTCATCTTATATTTGGAATTAAGTAGATATATAATCTCATTTATTTCAAATTTTCGATAAGTGTATGTCTTCAAGCCGCATGTATTCTAACTTTCTAAGGATTCATCCACTTCATTCGCTGGTGCATCAATTTTGAACCCTAAAAATTCATCCTCTTTGAAGTAGAAAATTTGCCCCAAAATACACTCTTAATTTTCGATTCATTTACTGCTACATTATTTGATATTAATATGTCTTTTTCCTTCTTTTAATTTTCGAAATTATTTGATGTTAATTTTAATATCAATGAATATACTTTAATTTTTTATATTGATTCAATTTGATTTGATATTGACAATCACTAATACTCTATGGAATTATAGAATTGATTTTCTTTACTAATTTCATCAGTTTTGATCAACCGTCAATTCGTTAAAATTGTATCTGCTTTTCAAGTTAAGCAATGAAATTTAATAATATGACATTAATGTAGGGAACATAGAATAAGAAATTTTGTTTCTGAGTTAAGTAATGAAATTTAATAATATGCCTTTGTACAAGAAATTTTTGAAAAATAAGATAAACAGATAGGGTTGGGTCGGATTGGGTTTCATGGACCCCACCCGTTCAAAGCCCATTTCATATTTGTATGGCTTGACCTGATCCAACCTGTTTCAACTAGAGCCCGATCCAACCAACCCCATCCTTTATGTTGCATGCTTGAGTAATGGAATTTGATATAAGGC
Organism: Amaranthus tricolor; assembly: GCF_026212465.1. Lineage (NCBI taxonomy): Eukaryota > Viridiplantae > Streptophyta > Magnoliopsida > Caryophyllales > Amaranthaceae > Amaranthus > Amaranthus tricolor. Next base: position 8,788,936 of record NC_080058.1, read on the forward strand.
CATCTTGTTGTTTATTCAGTTGAACTGAACTGCAGTGAACCTTCAGTAACTTCTCAGTTATTACCAAAAGACAAATAAAATAGACAAAATAAATTGTTTAATATGTACTCCATACAGTTTTAGTCGATAAACAAAGTCAAATATTGACAATTTCTTATGTTTCTAAGCCCATGTTTTTAAACCTTATGAGGTGTGATTGGCGTTAGGCTTAACTGATAGAGTAATGGCCATTGGCGTAATGCAAAGTCATTCAATGCTGTCAACTGACAACATTTAAATTATGTATAGAATCATATATTTAGGGGTCGCCTGGTATGAAGCTAATCAATTTGGGAGCAAATTTTTATAACATAAACAGTAAAGGAGAATAAAATAAGGGGATAAAAGTTTTTAAGGTAGTAAAGTACGTTGTTCGACATCAACACAAAAGAAAATGAAGCAAGGTGTAAGAGCTACATGAAGATGGAGACAAGTTTGAGGGAAGAATCACGTTGGGGTGGGCTGGGTACTAAGTATCCTCTTATTTTGGGTAAAATTTAACAGATTTATTAATTACTTACTTGCAATTTAGTCCATTTAAATAATCCTAATTATTTATTAGGCTATCTTTTCCCATCTAGTAACCCCAATCCAGGACCCTTAGAAGTATTAAAATGTGTACGAGTTTTGTTAGTATGAGCTTCCCTATGTGATAACATATACTCAGGTTTAAACCTTACTATATGTATATTTTTTGAAGGGTTTAGAAACAATTATTCATTTATTTATAAAATATTTTCTTGGTTACTGAAATCATTTATAAGAGAGTAAAGGAATCAACGGAAAAGGTTTCAAAAGTCAGTTTGGGAGCTATCAAGTCAAGATTAGGAAACTAAGGACGAGTATGAGAAGTTAATTCGATTAAAAGATAAATAATACAGAATAAAGAGAATGTGAAAGCATAGGTTGTAAATTATATAAATAAAAAGTCGAATGATCGTATTTAAAGTTTAGTTTTTGAGATGCATCTATCGTAAGATTTGAGTATGCAATGAGCTTGGAATTAATTGAGTAGTAGGGAGATAATTGGAGACACTATGCAAACTAATATAAATTTTTGTATAAAACGGTTTCGATACACTTTATATATGAGTTAAATAGTCTAACTAATACAGATTATCAGCATATAAACTTCTTATTGTGAGCTCGTCTCATCCCGCAAACTAAATATAAGATATAAAAGATAAATTTGTGTATTTAGCTTGTCAGTTGTAATTGAAGGTGTAAATTGTAGTAAAAGATAAGTAAAATAAGAAAGAAGAATCTTGCTGTTAATAGTGACTCAAACTAGCAGGCACCATTGAAGTAGATGAATTAAGAGAAGGGTTGTGGAGAACCTGCTGCCCAGGTTCGGGGGGCGCGGAGGAACTACTGCCCAGGTTCGCGGGGCGCGGAGTGCGTTATGTCTTCATTTCGCGGCTCGCGTAGTTTTACACGGCTCGCGAAATGGCGGTTTCTTTTCACGGGAGGTGTCTTTCAAGCCGGTTACTTTTGTGATTATTATGTAATAACTTTCTTTTATTGGGCATTAGTATATAAACTCCCATTTGAGGGTTAATACATGATGATTCACAAATTGAGAGAGATCACAAGAGACCCATTATAATATGTGAGTGTGATTGTAATTCATCTTGTGAATTCTTTGCGATCATAGTTAAATTATTTGATCTCGGTGCCGGTGGACGTAGCTATCACATTGATAGTGAACCACGTTAAATCTCTTGTGTCATTTTCTTATTGTTTGCATTGAATTTCTTATTGTTTCATTATTGTTCATCGACCTTGCTTCCGCTGTCGCACAACAAATCTAAATGTAATAGTGAGAGATAGACATATTTCCTATTTCTCTACTAGTCTTATTTATTTTTCGGTCACTATTTTATTATTATCGCTCTGTATTTGTATTTTATTTTTAATCTATAAGTTAAAACATAATCAAGTGGGATTTTATTTGATTTGTCTCAATGTAAGGGTTAGTGTTGAGTCAAGCCTCAAATCTCAACATGATGGAGGTGAGTTCGATCACCTCGTAGCGTACTCCTTGGCTTGCACGTTTGAGAACGAGGTTGTGAGTACAAGGAAGTATGAGGGTGATGTGTGTATTTTATATATTATTTTCTACCATGCCCCCATTGTATTTTCATAGCATTTCTCGCGTATTTTGCTCAATTTTCTATTGGTTTTTATGCTTGGTTGGAGTGTTTGTTTCTTATTAATTTTGTAGGTACAAAGCTCTAATTATGCTAGGAATCGACTCTTGGAGCGAGATTTGCAAGTTGGAAGGTCATAAGCTACTCAAAGGTCATTTTTGTGCTGACCAGGTCTCATACCCGCGGTGGGTTTCCTCATACCCGGCCGGGTGAGCCTCTCATACCCGGGTGGGTTTCCACATACCCGACCGAGTTTGCACTTGATACTTAGAAGAATTTGAAGACGCTATTTGGAAGAAAAAGTTGCCACACGCACCCGGCCGGGTGAGCCTCTCATACCCGGGCGGGTTTCCACATACCCGGCCGGGTGAGACTCTCATACCCAGGTGGGTTTCCACATACCCGGACAGGCTTCAATTGAAGATTAAAATGCTCTGCTGCGTACCCGGGCGGGTTTCCACATACCCGGCCGGGTTTACTCCTGAACTTAGAAACTTTTTGATCTTTGAGATTTAGTTATGCCTCGCACTCGCCCGGGTTTCCACATACCCGGCCGGGTCAAGCAGTTATTTTTTTTTTTAGTAACTTCCCGTATGCTCCGATCTCTTTGGAGGAGGATATAAATAGCTTTTTAGGGGAATTTCCAAGATAGTTTTTTTTCTCTGTTTTTGAGGGTTTGATATCAAAAAAGATTTCTCATATTACTTGCCATGGGGGATTGTTAATCAACACTTGAACATTGTAATTCTCATTATATTGAAGGTATTAGTTTCAATTCCAATCTCTTGTTCTTGTTTATCATTATTATTTTTGAATGTTTGCTTCTCCATTAAATTTGAATTTGATTTCCTCCATGAATTTAATTGTTGAATCTCTAGTTAGTTTTAATATGCTTAGTGAGTAGTTTTATTTCTAGGGTTTGGTGAAACTATGCAAAAGGTCATGATTCTTGTTCGATTTTAGGATTTAAATTTGGTTTGTTTAGGCGATTCAATTGATGGGTTTTTAGATTGATTGCATGTTTGGCCAATTTGCAAGTTTTATTCGCTCAATTCTATAAGCGAGAGTTGCGAGTTTGAGTGAACGATTTCCTTCCTTGAACAATTAAGCTTTAATCGCAATAGCTTGTTTTATTGTTTAATTGTCGAATTTGTTTGCGAGAGCAACATCTTTCTTCGCCTTTATTCATTCCTATCCCAATTGTTGTTCATAAATCATGATCGATGCATAGTGAATCCTTTTAGCCCTAGGTTTTTAAGTATTGAATTCTATTCATCTCTTGTTTTTGCGTTTTACTTAGATAAACAAAAATCCAACATTTGATCGTTAGCAATAGTGAGCTTGGTTCAAATTGTGACTTTATTTGTCCTTCCACAGTGGTTCGACCCTACTTTCCCAACTATACTAGTTAGGTGAATTAGGAATTATTTTTGGTAGTAAAACGACCTATCAGAGGGCTTATGTTTTGGGTCACTTGATGAAGTGATCAAAGTGGGAGACTTTGTATGCCTTGATGAAGGCAAGAGAGTGCTCATGGAAGGTTGTGAAGCCTGCTCGAATGGTCGAGCTTGATGGGCTCGGTCGAGCCAAGCAGGGGCAGCAAGACAAAAGTTACTGGACTCTCGCTCGGGTTGTCAAGCGGCTGCTGCTCGAGTCGAGCAACGACCAGCTCCTCTCAGTACGCATTTCTGTTTTATGTCCGATTCTTTGTGGGCTTTTGTGGGTTTGTCCTAAGGCTGCCAAATATATCATGGGACTATATAAGGGGTCCTAGGAGTGTATTAGTGTAACATTTGGGAAATTAATATTTTAAGACGAGTAAGTTTAAGAGAATTATCAATGCGAGAATGATCTTGAATACACATAACATAAAATATCCTCAATTTAATTTCTTTTTCTTTTCTTTTCTTTAAAAAAAAAAAAAAAAAAAAAAAAAAAAGTTTCAGGCATTCCTCTATTCATCATGTTCTTCATTTCTTCCCTCTTTTCCTTTTGTTTTATTTTGATTAAAATACCCAAAATTTCTTTCTCTCTCTCACGACATTGAACTCAGCCAAACCCCAATCCTCATTCTAGGAAGCTTCCCTTCGAATCCCCCCCAAAAAAAAAATGGCGGACTGAAAGTCCTTCGAACCTCAACAATGGCGCCACTCCTCTTATTCCTTCTTGATTCTCTTCTCCTTTCCTTGATTTTTTTTTCATAGGTAACTCATCCAATTTCTTGTTTCTTGAATTATTTCGAGTGATTAAAAACGCCTATTGTTACTTCCTCTGAAATTCGAAGCAACATCAATTATCTGTTCTTTGGTGTCTTTTCAAAACAGTCACAACAGGTGCAATCTCCTTCCTCATTCATTCCCATGACTTTCGAAAGACCCTAAACAACGCAAACCTTTTGATTTGCTTCTCAAAACAGGCGGTAATCAACATCTTGGGTGGGATTTCGAAATTTCGATCCCATTGTCTTCTAATTCTGCCGAAAATAAGGGAAAACCAAAAATCAATTTATGTTGCCTCTGAATTCTGCCAAAAATGATGAAACCAAATTCAATTTTGCTTCTGTTTTTAATTGTGCACCAAAATCCTTATTTTGCTTCTGATTCTTGTGAATTTTATTTCATTATGATACCTATTATTAGTGCTCATCAAGATCTTGTAGCCTCATGAAAGTGATATGAAAATTTCAAAAATTAGTATGGGTATGCTTGTTCATATTGAATTAGATGGACTTGTGGGTTGAGATTAGATTAATGGATATGGAGATTTAAGATTGGTTAAGAAACATTTGTTATTGATAAATATAGATCAATGTGAAGATGAGAACTTATTGTGGATTATAATTTTAGTAGAAGACTACTTTAATGATTTAATTTTCATTAGTTTAGTATTCTTGGATGTTTCTTTTGAATCTTGTTGATTGAGGAGTTGAATGTTTAAATTGGTGTGAATTAGATGAATAAATGGAGGATTATGGATGTGGTAAACCTAGAATGTTGAAAAATCTAGATATGGTTATAAACTTTACTTTATTATAATGAATTGAGGATTAGAACATGTACTGTTAAGATAAATAGGAATTCTAAAATATGACCTTAGTTTTATCTATAGTCATAGGAGGAGATGTAATAAGTTATGTGTTAGTAAAGTTGTACCGAACGCTCTTGAGTGATGTTATGATCTTGTTATTCTTCAGGAAACGATTTCCTTGCGCGTTCTAGTTGATAGCTGCGAATAGATCACGGCTCTTTGAGGCGTCTTGTTGGTGAGTAGTAGCAGTCCCTTAAAGGGTCTGATCAGACTACATTCTTGAAAATAACCTTTTTACTAAAGCTCTTTTGAATTGGAAATTGTTGAGACAAATGCTGTTGTATTTTGAATAGCGTTGAATAGCGTTGTTGAATAAATGTATATTAGGAATTTTGAATAGCGTGTTGAATAGCGGTGTTGAATAGCGTTCCAATGATGTATTTTGAGCTGAGCACTTGGAATTTATAGTTTTGTATTAGGAATTTTGGATAAATGTATATTAGGTTTGGTTGTATTGGTTATATTGGACTTGTAGAAAATTGTATGCTTATCTTGTGTTTTAGTTAAATGTTCAGTTTTGAGATTTAGTTGAGTTAGTCATGTTGAACAGCTTGTGACCCCTTTGCTTAAGTTTTGGAAGTGTGGTATAAGTTTCTTGGGAAACGAACCCAGTGATGACCCTGTTTACTCAGTTAACGGTAAGTCGGGTTGTTACAGTTGGTATCAGAGCAACCCTGCGACCGTGGCTGATAGTGTTCAGTGCACCTAGCGGGGGAAATGATCCTGAAGTTACGGTCCAACGAGGACATTGTATTCTTAAGTGGGGGTGAGTGTAATACCCCAGATTTAGCTTGAAAAAGGATTGATAGACTACTCATATCAACAAGGTGAATCTTCTTTTCTAGGGAACCCATTTGTTAAGAACTCCTCAGTTAAGCATGCTTGGTTGGGAGCAGGATGGGTGACCTCCTGGGAATTGTTCTCGGGTGCGCACGAGTGAGGCCAAAGTGCGCTGGAAAGGCTTGTGTTGGTTTGTGGGGCCAGTCTACAGTCTCCATGAGTAGTCACCAGCGGTCCGAGGGGCCGAGGTGTTACAATTAGGGTGAGGGAGAGAGCCTTATACTAAGAGATTACTAGGGTTTTAGCCAAGAGAGTTTTCTCCACTTGTATTAGGGCATTTGAGGGAGATTGACATAAAGGTTCAATCTTTTGCTTTGAGTGTGTGTTTTTGAAGCTTGTTTGTATGAAAATTATGCATAAAATATACTTCAAATAAAAATAATTTAAATATGTAAATTGAATTATTGAAGGGTATGAGTTTATGAATTATGAAATAGTATCTATAATTAGAGTTGTTCAAAGTCGATCTAATAATTTAATATTTATCAAACATAATAACCGAATCCAACCTTAAAGTGCTCGAAATACGTGATCCGAATTTAAAAAAGCTAATTTTTCTCAAGTGAAATTTGTTTCAATTTCTAATTTAAACTGGGACAGCAATCCCCAATTGGGAACCGGCGGACCGCTATTACTCTCCAACTCCTAATCTAATTGGTGAATTCCTTATCATAACTATTAAGAAAAATATTTTCAGAGTTCAAATCTTCAACTAAGATCAGTTCTTTTTACAATTTTGATTTCAATAAAAAAGTTTTTGGATAAATCGAATGTAATATCATCGAAAGTTTTCTGCTTTTCTGTTCATGATTTAGTGATTTATTTAGAGATTTCGTTGTTTTTGTCACGTTTATCGTTAAATTTGGGGATGAAATTTTGTGGATTTTTATCAGTAGATTGAATTTCATAACTGTTGTATGGGCAAATACCAATTAATGCCTTTAATCAAAATCGTTAATTTTACGACCCTTGATTCAACTCATCCTAGACGTTTTGAATTGTTGGTTAAGAAATTTGCTCGACTTTTATAACTAAGGATTATGTTAGGGATCATTAGTATATGATTGAAAATTGTGATGTTGAATAAAAAGATGTTAATTGTTCGGATTTGTTCAGTTGAATGAAAACCCTATACACATTTCATTGCCCTAATTCGATTAAATTGGCTCCGACCTAGGTAGACTGTTAAAAGGAGTTTTGATCTATACAACCTACACTTGTATTGGGAAAAAAAAAGGGTTTCTGAGACCCTTGATGGAAAACATTGCAACTTCACATAGATAAATAAGAAGCTCATGCCTCACAATTTACAAAAATCTATTATAGTCCAAACCATGAAAGTGTTGGAAGAGGGAAAAGGAAAAAAGGAGGAAGAGGGATGAGTCATCTGATGATGAGGAACGTCAGAAACGAAAGAGTCGGAAGGAGAGGAGGAGGAGGAAGGATGAGTCATCTGATGATGAGGAACGTCAGAAAAGAAAGAGTCGGAAGGAGAAGAAGAGGAGAAGGAGGAGGAGGAGCTATCGACATGCAGATGATTCAGATGAATCCCCAAGGCGGCATAAGAGAAAGAGCAGGAGGGCCAGATCACCTTCTGATACTGATGTCAGTGACTCTGATGATTCCAGAGCTTTTTTTTTTTATAAATTCATCCTTCAGGTCCTAGCTTTCTGGCTTCTATGATGAGTGTGATGTGCTTAAAAATTAATCATAGACAATTACAACCATATGACTTATGGTTAAAACCATCAAAACCGCTCAAAATCAACATGAATAACCAAAATAAGTAAGTAGTATAAATCTTCAAAATAAGCGCGGAATTACTAACAATAACCATCAGTAAGGAGCTTAAAATGATATAAATAAGTGCAAATAATTGCATTTATCTCATAGTTGATGACGCAATTATATTTTTGAAAATATGTTACTTTTAAAAAATTTGAGTTGTCATTTTGAAGTTTGTAATGTCTATTTTAGACTTTAGAACATTTTAAATCTTGAAATTGAGAATATTAAATTTTTGGAGTGAATATTGCAAGTCTTAGAGTTGTTATTTTAAGAATTGGTTCGGTTTAAGCCTTGTAATGAATATCTTCTCAATTAGAATAAATACGTAAAAAAAATAAAATTAAGCCTTTAAAGGAAGGAAAATTAAAACTTAAAGTAAGGGTTTTAAGAGTTGAAAGTGACATTTTAACTCTTAAAATGGTTTTGAGTAGGTAGTTAAAAGGCAAGATTAAGATTTTAGAGAAAAAAAATTAATACTTAAGAGTATGAGTTAAAGTTTTATAAAATGATTTTTTTATTGGTTGTCAGTACTGGTTGCATAAATACTGCGGCCGTATACAAGAATTTGTGTTTGATTTGTAGGTTTAGCGATAGTTTTGTCAAAGAATATGAAAAATAAAGGCTTCTTGCATTTATTATCAGATAACTAGGATCATGTTTAGTGTTAAAGCATGGATTTTGACATGAGAATAGTGGTGTTCTAATTTAATATTATTAGAATCAATGTTTAACTCCATTCATTTTATATTGTTGGTTAAATTTGCTTTGTTGCAGAGCATTCAAATTTTAAAGTATTATTTCAGTCTTGCTATTTATAAGAAAAAATTATCGTGAATTAACTTAAATTTTTTTTCTAATAATAATACTTATTATTGATTAATCATGAATAATACATGATTAAGGGGTTGTTATCCAAGAATATATACGGTTACCTTTAACCACTTCAAGAAATCGTTTAGACAATTTTTTTTAAAAATACCAGTGTTACCCACCCCGGCCCACCCAGTGTCATCCTCAACCCAACACCAAACTTCTCAAAGCCCCTCAACCGCCGATCACTAACCATCACCTAGCCGCCAAATGATTATCTTCATAACCGCGCTTCAAACCACCACTATATAGAACTGTATCAACTTGAACAAACTAACCAGTAAAATATCAAGGAAAAAGTTTACAACCAACTTTGTCATATCAAGAAGTATTAGACATACAACATATATAATTCTAATACACAAAACAACACATTCAATTTGACAAAACAACCCAACAAGTTTGACAAAAACTTGATAAAGTAGAGATTTGTTGCTCACTCTTTTGAAAATGCAAGGGTAATTAAGTTAAATCGTTGTGGTATAGTAATTGTGGACTGGTGGCTAATAGCTTAAAGCTAGAACAAAAAGAAGAAGCGTAAAAATACTCTCGAATTCAGGATTGACCTATAGCATATTTTTTGAAATTTAAAATAAAATAAAATCTTACAATAAACATTCTAATTCAACGGCCAAATATTATAGGAAAAATTGTCAAAATCTGACTATAAAAGCGACTTTTGACAAAAAATACCTATAAAAAGTAACTTTATATTAAAAATTATCTATACTAGAATTTTATGCAAACAATCCAAAAAAACTTATTTCTTTGTAAAAGAAAACCAATTAACAAAAACATCCATTTCAAAATTAGTTTTAACATGACTAGAGCTGTTAAAAACAAACCCGACCCGAAAATCCGACCCGGAACCGAAAATTATCCGACCCGAAAAATGTAAGTTTTTTAGGTTTACCGAACCGCAATTACCCGAACCGATACTTCACTCGAACCGTTTAATAACCGAAAAGGGCAAAATCGAACTCGAACTGCAACCGAATTTAATAACCGACATATAAACCTTAACCGATGTTACCCGAACTGAACAGTGATCGACCCGAGTCAAATCTGACCCGAATTACGCACGTAACCGAATGCAACCTGACTAAAACCGATTAAGATCGAATTGTTTTTAACCCGAACTGATACAAACCCGAATCGATTATTAATCGAACTGTTATTAACCCGAACTAATACCAACCTGAACCGATTGTTAATCGAACTGTTATAAATCCGAATCACAGCTCTCCTTGATCCATTATCAACAAATTTGTTTCTTCGTGATACTGTGAAAATTGTGTCCGATAGAAGCAAAAACATTTACGTTAGAATATTCAGATCCAATATATGATTGTGAATTGTGAAGCAAAAAACCATAGTGGTATGACCAATAACAAAGAAAATTATGCTAATGAAAAAAGATTTTGGTCCATTTGATAAAGCTAACTAAAAACACCAGAACAGGGGTTCAACAGATGAACAACTTACAAAAACTTGACAGTTGCAACCATTTCAACATAGGAACAACATATAAACAACATATGAACAACTTACAAGGGGCCATTTGATGAAGCTAACCATGAATATCAGCCTTTTTCTATACAAAAACTTACAATTTCAACCCAAACAAGAAAACAGATGCAAAAGTACAGCGACATTTGGAGATTTTATAGTTGAAGTTTTGACAATGAGAACCATGAAGACAAACTATATTAAAGATTACTAAGACAATGAAAAAATTTAGTCAAAATATTCAAAATCAATTTACACAAAGAACGAACAAAAAATTCCATGACAATATTACATGAACAAAAATTACAAAAAATCAATTTCCAACATAACCAAATATGCTTAGTTCAGATTTGAATGAATATGCTTGAGATCAATCCTGTGTTGAGCAACCAAATATGAACACAAACAGTGCATTGGTGCATTCTGAAGTCAAACAGCATGTAATCCAGATTGGTTATTCAATTTGATTGTTCAATTCATCAGCATATGAAGAATCGAATTGACAGTTGAACAATTCAACCCAAACTTACAATTTCATGTAGTCTATGATAAACACTGATGATGAAATTGAAGTTTTGAACAATGAGAACCATGAAGACAAACTATATTAAAGATTACTAATACAATGAAAAAATTTAGTCAAAATATTCAAAATCAATTTACACAAAGAACGAACAAAAAATTCCATGACAAAATTACATGAACAAAAATTACAAAAAATCAATTTCCAACATAACCAAATATGCTTAGTTCAGATTTGAATGAATATGCTTGAGATCAATCCTGTGTTGAGCAACCAAATATGAACACAAACTGTGCATTGGTGCATTCTGAAGTTAAACAGCATGTAATCCAGATTGGTTATTCAATTTGATTGTTCAATTCATCAGCATAGCAAGTACATACAGATTATAAGTTGCAGCCATTAACTAGTATCAATACATACAGATTATAAGAGTAAGAGTCAGCAGCAGCTCAGCAGGTCTGTGCAGCAACAACAATGTTTGTTCATTACAGTTCATACAGAAATTGAACTAAACCTTCATACAGAAGAGAATTGAACTAGCAACACAATGAATATAACTAGCAACACAATTCATACAGAAGAGAATTGAACTAAATATAACTTTCAAAGACAATAGCATCAGCCCTTACCTTCCTTCACCAAATTTAATCAAGTTCACAGCCCCCCCATCAATGCCTATGTATACACTCCCTTTCACAAGCATACATGGAAGATCAATCCTATCCGAAAGTACTTGGTACAAATTTTATGAAAAGGCTATCGTCAAAACTCAGAGCAATTTACTCAAAGCAAAACTCAAAATTCAAAGCAATTTACTCAAAGCAAAACTCATCATTCCTCTCAATCACATCCCTAAAAAATCTATGATAAAATAAAATTCAGCCCATTACAAAATTAGAACTCAAATGCAAATCAAAGTTAGATCAAAAGGAAGAAGGAGATTTACAGTAGAACTTGGTGCCTAATTCCAATTACCAGCTCATTTTGAAAGATAAAGAATGCCAAATTGCTACTTACAGATACAATTGCTACGGTACAGAGAAAAAGAAAAAAAACAAGAACTTCATATCTACGGTATTACAGGCTGCCGGAGATGAGCGTGTTCTACTCGCCGGATTGGCGGACAGTGGCACGTTCTTGACCGCTGATCTGTTATTAGCATTATAATCCAACGGCTAAAACACCTTATCCGTGTGCTATCCAAATAACCAATAACATTATCAATTGAGTAATATATTCATCAAATTGGACAATTAGTTATCTTAATCTAAAATAATTTATTTGAGTAATATAAATATTTTATATCAAATATTAAATATTTTTATTATTGAATTTGGTAAAATTGCATAATATAGGCTATTTAATTCAAAGTAACAAAAAAGGTGGAGTACTAGTTTCATTTACTATAAGTCTTTAATAGATCGAATTACGATAAGTGAATTACGATCGGTTATTAATAGGCTAATAGCCTATAAATTACTTTAGAGTATTCAATATCAGTATTCAGTAATACTAATAAGTAATAACTAATAACTAATAAGTAATAGCATTGAGTTAACTGTAAATGATAATCTGTAACTGTAACTATAACTCTATAAGATAGTTTGTATTAGTTTCATTCACTCCAATAGGTCTAGTTCCGAACATTATTAAGTTTTAAATTAAATACGATGAATTATTAGCTTAATAGATTTATTATTTTAAAGTATTCAAGGTCACTAATAAGTATAAATACATAATATCATATAAAATGGTTATGATTACTTGATTAATCTAATTCACTTTATTATATATAATAAGTTTCAATTATCAAACTTAGAAATACAATCGATTATTAGTGTAATAGAGTAATGTATATTCTAATAGCCTATGAGATAGTTTAGATTATTCTTATTATTCATTCAAACAAATCGAGTTTTAATATTTAATCAATTATCAAAAGTAGCAACATGATGCATTATTAAATAATAGTCATATATATATATATATATATATATATATATATATATATATATATAAATATATATATATATATATATATATATATATATATATATATATATATATATATATATATATATATATATATAAACTAATTGAAATAAATTGATCTGCCATAAAATGAGCATATGTCAATTAAAAACCCGACTATTAACTTATTTCGATATTGACCCGATCGATAGTTGTCCGTAACCGATAACTACTCGAAAAATAAAGCTCGAACCCGATTTGTGCCCGAAAAAACCGAACTAATGTAAGACCGATGACAACCCGAGCTCGATTGACACGCGACTCGAATTTCAACCGATAACAAACCGGTTTGAACCCGATAATGCGAACAACCGTTGTTAAACCGACCCGTAACCAACCGATCTGACCCGAGTATGACCCGTTGTTGTATACAACCAAAAATTTACCGATTCGAAAACCAACCGAGCCGAATTACACCCGTCCGAAACCGACCTGATAACCCGAATGAACACCTCTAAACATGACTCATGAGGTGATTTTATTATGTCATCACCAACCTCTATCTTCATCTATATCTTTATCTTCAATCATCCATAAATTTCTTTGTAAAATTTTTAAAATTTTACACCGTGTAGGGCAACATATCACTTGCAAGAGCCATATATAATATTAATCCAAAATTAATTTTAAAGCCTCTTTATGCGAGCCCATCAAATTGCGCCAAGTTTAACCCAAAACTTCTAAATTTCTAAAAAAAATTTTAGGGCAACTTTTAAAATTTTAAGCCTCTTTATCCGAGCACATAAATTTTTTTTTTAAAATTGCGTTTTATATGAGACCGTTTCACGTGAGACAGGTTCATACAAGAAGTCCATTAGTAAAAAAATATAAGAAGAAAAAAAATAAAAATTGAATTTACACTTATATAGAAAATAATTTTTTTTAATATAGTTTAGACTAACACATTTAAAGTTGTATCATGGTATGATTAGTGAATACTTCCTCCGTTTCAATTTACTCGTAACATTTGCACTAATTCAATTCTTAAAATCTTTGATTATGTATGATAAAAAATTATAAAAATTTAATATTAATAATCTTTGCAATAAGACGAATCAAATAACATCTAACTTGACTATATTTTAATCTACAGATTAAAAACTACTTACAAATTAAGAGTAATGAATAAATAGTGCTAAGTAATTATTATGGAAACGGAGGAAGATTCACTTATAAATGGTCAAACAAAAAAACCAGAATATCAACTCTCTTTCGCTCATAGGAGTATCTGTTTTTTGTTTTCTGATTTTTTGTTCTTTCTCTGTGGTCATGGGGTCTACTCACATTTCTACTTTCCTTTTAAGTATGCAGTACCGCCATCTCCATTCCTTCCATCAAACTATAGACATGGCGCCTAGATATCAAAACTGAACTCCATACCAGTCTCTGGGAAACACGATACTCTAACAATGAGGTTTACTACCAAATCTGGGTTTGATCTTATTTCTTTCTTTCCAATTGCTCTTCTCCTCCCTTCTAGATTTCTAGGTAATCTTAGATTTCATTTTTGTCATCAAAAAATCTCCACTTACGCTTCAGATGTTCATGTTGCTGATTCTAAATTATTCCTTGATTATGTTCGACAACAATCCAAATTAGGGTTTAACAAAATTGATCATCCCCTTTCCCTCTTTCATTCTATGAAATCCATTCGTCCTCTTCCATCTATTGTTGATTTTTGTATGTTATTTAATGCCATGTCTAAAATGAAACCCAATCCCCCTTTTTCCTCTATCATTACTCTCTTTAAGCAGTTGCATTTCTCAGGTCTCCGTCCGGATGGTCATTCCCTTTCTATTATGGCTAATTGTTATTGCCGCTTAGGTCGTGTTGATTTAGGGTTTGCGGTTCTTTCCTACATGATTAAACTAGGTTATCAGCCTGACATTGTTACCTTTAATGCACTTATCAATGGCTTTATTCATATCCATCGATTAGGCAGCGCTATTCAATTATTGGATAAAATTGTAAAGCTTGGATATGAACCCGATTTGGTTGTTTATGGGACCATGTTTAAAGGTTTATGTAGAACTGGAGACAATCTTGGTGCCCTTAAGCTCCTTAGAGACATGGAGTCTCATGCCCATTGTACGCCTAACATTGTCATCTATAGCACCATTATTGATAGTCTTTCTAAAGACGGGTTGATAAATGAGGCCGTTAATCTTTTTTCTGAGATGCAAGTTAAGGGAATTCGACCTGATGTCGTTACCTATAATATTTTGATCTGAGGAATGTGCACTTTAGGGAGGTGGAAAGAGGCGGAGGATATGCTTAGTGAGATGATGGCAAAAAACTTAATTCCTCAAGTTCCGACATGGATATTGTTTACGCGGTGACATGGACAAGGAAGAAGAGCTAATGATTTTGATGGGTAAAGAAGGTTGTAAACCTAATGTTATATCCTACAGCATTTTATTGAATGGATATTTTAGGTCTAAAAATAGTGATAAAATTCCTATCCTTATGAATGAGATGGTTCTTCAAGGAATAACCCCTGATATTGTCACATACAGCTCAATCATTAATGGTTTGTGCAAGGACAACCAGCTTGAAAGTGCACTAAAGTGTTTAAAGGAAATGGAATGTCATGGAGTCAAACCGAATGTGGTTAGGTATGCTTCATTGTTGGATGGTCTATGTAAAAATAGACGGATGGATGAAGCAATGGATTTGTTAAAGAACATGAAGAAGAACGGAGTTCACCCAGATTTGCGTCTATATAATGTTATGATCAATGGTTTGTGTAAGAACGGGTTGTTTACCGATGCTAATGAACTATTTGAGAAAATGGATGGCATTAGATGTTCCCCGGATGAATTCACTTTCAATATAATTATTCAAGCATTTCTTCAGATTAAGGATGTTAAAAGGGCTGTGAAGCTTGTCTGCCTCATGCGAGATAAAGGGTTCGCCGCTTTTAACAAAACTATCTCGTCATTTGAGGACTTACTCACTGATCCAAATATTGGTGATGCGGACAAGGAGTTGCTTAAAAGATACTTTGACATCTAAGGGTTTGTTTGGCAAAGTATGAGCAATGAACTTATGAATACATATGATAATCATTTATGAATTGTGAGTTGGTAAGTATTTGAATTTTCATTATCGTAAATGTGTAAGTCAAATTTAGAATTTTAGAAGTTTTTTATGATTGAGACTATCCTTGTTGGATCGAATTATTTGATCATTGGATGGTAAAATCGTATTATATAACTATCATTTATATTTTTGTTCTTGGTAGGATTGTACGATCCAACTATTATTAAGATTTTGCTTAATTTTTGGAACAATCGCCTGTTTTTAGTTATCTTGATTACTTTGGTGTTGTGCAAAAGAAGGGATTTTTGTTGCATATTCTTTTGACTTGTAAGATCACATGGCATTCATTCCCTCTTTGCCTAGCTCCTAAATACCTTTTTTTTCAATAAATCTCACTTAGTTCACCCCTTTCGCAGTAATCAAAAATATAAATAAAGACATAATCGAATTCTTGAAGCTATGGGACAAAAGAAATGCACAACGATGAAAGGAACACATAAGAGAATTTGACTTTCACATAAATCACATATTATACCGACCAAGCACAGCCTAAAAAACAAGTTGTGTGATCTTTTACAGTTTTTGCCGATTTATCTTATTCTATTTCAGTAAATATATAAGGTTCAAATGGGTGTTCGTGAGTAGAAGATGAGGGGGAGTGAAAAAAGAGACAAATTGCCGAGATATCATCCATTGCGATTCCTTGTCGCCTTTTCTTCCATGCTTGAACAAGATGATCAACCAATCGCTTAGCGGCTTTGCCTCTATCAGGAGTTGAAGATACAATATTTACTGCCTCTTGATTCGAGACCACATCCCACACCTGTGTAATGAAAAGGGAGTAGTTTATTGTCAATCTTTTGCACCTTATCACAGAAAGTCATTTAGTGAGACAAGTTTAACAATGAAAAAACAGAACATGAGGATTTCCGATACTCAGATTAGAATTAAAACCGAGGTTATAGCAAGATAGCTGCTCTATTATTGCATCAAATCAGCTCACAATCAACAGGTTTGATACGAACATTAAAAAGAAATTAGTACGGTTGTTGGTCTCTCATGATATAAAGTTTGGAATGTATTCTACGGAGAAATACCCGACAAATTTCTATACGTGAAGTTGTAGATGACGTTGTGGCTACAACACCACCTAAAACCGTTATGCAATTTGTAATTGTCTATGATTCTTGTGCATTCAAGATTTATTCTAGATTAATTTTGACTCTTTCTCTAACTATGTTCTTTTGTCCCAATAATCATCTTTTAAGTTTGTGTTTCATTAATTATCTTTTTTCCTAGCTTTGGCATAAAGCAACATTGACCCACCTGGTAGATGATTCACTAAAGATACAAATTTCATTGCCCTAATGTCATTAGTGGCTCCCAATGAAGTGAAATCCTTGACATCGGATATAAGCAACCTTATTCCTATTAATAATAACAAAGAGGTTGTTTCAATTGACCTTTGGTATCAAACATCAATTTCACGTAAGTAAAACCTCACATCAATAACAAAGCTTCTAAAGATAGAAAATTTATAAGTATTTTCTTGCCATTTTCCCATATGAGTGAGTTTTTTTTTTTTTTTAAAAAAAAATTTATTTTATTTTTTTATTTATTATTGTTGCTATTTGATATAGATGAAAGTAATGAAACCTTCATTAACCTTGTACATATGATTTTTATTCTGTGCATCAAGTTACTCTCAGCCAGCAAGCTTTGTTTTCATTTATGTGCTCGTGAAACTGCTATATCATCTTTTATCCAAGTTTATCGCCTTCTGCCATGCATCTGTGCTTTTATTTGATAAAAGTTAAGCACTATGTTGGAATCGGGTACTAATGTCGGATACCGATGTATGTTTAAGTGTCGAATACGTCTAAATATTCAATTTTATGCCTAAAATGAGGTGTCTAAGTAGTGTCATACCAGAGCATCAAGGATCAAATACTGGTACTTGCATCCCGTCTAGCAACATTTTGACTTGTGTTTTTGTTGATTCTCTTGACATTTGAGTTTTCTTTTGGTGAACCCAGAAACACAGCCCAGTCGTTAATCCAACATCAATCATTAACACTCACAATAGCTTAATATGCAAAGCTTTGTGCACGTGCATTGACATTGATGGTTATTTTCCTTAAATCCCTAATCGGAATTTCATCGGCGATGTTTAACCCTTTTTTCCTATTCTTTCCATATTTGATTTGCACTTCCAAACATGTTTTAAAATATAAAGAATCTTAAATATGACGTGTTATTACACTTTGTCTTTATATATGGTATGCCAAGGGGCTCACCCGCCCGCACTTGAGGGCACTTACCTAATTTTAAAAAATTGTAGTTAGCAAGGATTGATTCCACAACCTAACCTCAAAAATTGTTAACACGTGCATTTTACCAACTAAGCTAAATATTATTATTGATTATCTTAGTACTGATTAATTATATCTATGATGCAAACGCATGCTGGATTAATCTAGGTATGTGAAATATTTTTAATGAATTATTTCTATACTATTTCTATACTAGTTTGTGCTTTCACTGAACTTGAGGTCTGAATTCGCCACTGGTTGTATGTGCTTATGACGCCTGTCTAACGACCATATATGCACACTATGCATGTCTCTTTCTTTTTCCTCTCAGTCACCTTGCTGCAAGCTGCATTATGTAAGGAATATTTTTTTTGGCGTAATCACATATTGGAGATTAGCATTCTCAATATTATTTTCTGCGGATTGCTGGTGTTTAAGTTCATTCATAACAGACTTCCCGATAGCAAGCTCGACCTTTCTGCTATTTTGCTCATTATCTCTCATGTTCAATATGATAATTGTACTGATAATCAGGGATGGTTCTGATAGGGATGGTCATGGGGAGGTCTTATTTTTAAGGGTTCGGATGTTATTTCTTGACCCCGTAGGATCCGCCCCGAATCCGCCCCTTTTCTTAGTTTTTAAGACCCAAAAACAAATAATGAGTTTGGATCCGGATCTAAAACTCTTGGACCCAGACCTAAACCCGACCTATAGACCCGAACCCTAGACCCGCCTTGTGGACCTGAACCCGGATCCGGACATTTTATTAAAAACTCATTTTTTTTTGCTCGCGGTTGAGTTGTTCACTGTGTATTTTATATGTGCATCTTTGGTCTTTGAGTTTGTAAAGGAACATTTTATGGCTACTCTTTGTTTTCTTTCTACTACAAATTTCTTCCTTTGCATTAAAGACTAATCTAAATCCCACGGCTCACCTCTAATTAGTGTATATTAAATTTTGAAATTTAAAAAATTGAAAAGAATTTATTATAATAAATTTTATTTATTTATTATTTATAAACTATTTTTTATTGAAAAACTAAATATTAATAATAAATGGAAAAAAATCAAGATAAGAAGATATGTCAAGATAAGAAGAAAAACTAAAAAAACTTAAAAAGGGATTAAATTTGCTAGGCCAAGATACTTCTTTTAGATCTATTACGGAGTCTAGAACAAATTCAGCGGGTTTGGGTCTAAAAATTTTGGACCCTTAGAATCCAGATTCGATTTTGGATGCACTAAAAATTAATGGGTCCAAAATTTAAATCTAGCTGGACCCGCCCCATAATCATCCCTATTCATGACGTGTGCAAGGTATCCAATTGAACAGCGCATTGCATCTGTAGATGAAAGGATCTCAAATATTAGTTTTGCTTTATTTTAATTATACTTGTGTTTAGGCCCCAAAGTTACGAAAGACATGTAAAATAAACAAAGCCTCTTCCGATGATTTGTTGTTACACTCTTGCAGGAAATGGTTTCATTATTCATGTAACAAAGGATCTCAGGGGCTACTGGAATGTCACATGGCTGAGCAAGTGTGCTTTGTGAAATATACTATGGAACCAACTAGGCCAGTGCATTATGCCTGGGCCGGGCCCGCTGAGGATTCTAATCCAACCCTTAATTATAAGGATTTTAAAGAGCAATTTGAAAACAATAAGATAAAAAATTAAAAAAAAATGAACCAAATCTTCAAAAGTAAGTGTAAAAATCTTAAATTTGAGATTTGGGACTATTCGCAGTTAGTAACTGCGAACAAGTCAAAAAAGACAAAAAAAGTTGTTTCTACTTAGTAACTGGGAACAACTTTGACTTTTTTTTAACCTGTTTACAGTTACTAACTGCGAAAAGCTATCTGTGTATTTGTGCAGCTATTTGTTTGCAGTTACTAACTGCGAACAGATCAAAACAAGTCAAATAGTTGTTCGCAGTTAGTAACTGCGAATAACTATTTTGTCTTTTTGACCTGTTCGCAGTTAATAATGGCGAACAGTCCCAAACCTCAGATTTAGGATTTTTATACTTACTTTTGGAATAAGTTTGAAAGTTGGATTATTTGGTTCATTTTTTTTATTTTTTGTCTTATTGTTTTCAAATTTTCGATTTTAAAAGGGTTGGGTTGAATTATAAGGATTGGACTGTAAAAGGGTTGTATTGAAAAAAAAAATTTCATCTTATATTTGGAATTAAGTAGATATATAATCTCATTTATTTCAAATTTTCGATAAGTGTATGTCTTCAAGCCGCATGTATTCTAACTTTCTAAGGATTCATCCACTTCATTCGCTGGTGCATCAATTTTGAACCCTAAAAATTCATCCTCTTTGAAGTAGAAAATTTGCCCCAAAATACACTCTTAATTTTCGATTCATTTACTGCTACATTATTTGATATTAATATGTCTTTTTCCTTCTTTTAATTTTCGAAATTATTTGATGTTAATTTTAATATCAATGAATATACTTTAATTTTTTATATTGATTCAATTTGATTTGATATTGACAATCACTAATACTCTATGGAATTATAGAATTGATTTTCTTTACTAATTTCATCAGTTTTGATCAACCGTCAATTCGTTAAAATTGTATCTGCTTTTCAAGTTAAGCAATGAAATTTAATAATATGACATTAATGTAGGGAACATAGAATAAGAAATTTTGTTTCTGAGTTAAGTAATGAAATTTAATAATATGCCTTTGTACAAGAAATTTTTGAAAAATAAGATAAACAGATAGGGTTGGGTCGGATTGGGTTTAATGGGCCCCACCCGTTCAAAGCCCATTTCATATTTTTTACTGCTCGACCTGATCCAACCCGTTTCAACTAGAGCCCAATCCAACCAACCCCATCCTTTATGTTGCATGCTTGAGTAATGGAATTTAATATAAGACCATCTTGTTGTTTATTCAGTTGAACTGAACTGAAGAGAACCTTCAGTAAGTTCTCAGTTATTACCTAAAGACAAATAAAATAGACAAAATAAATTGTTTAATATGTACACCATATAATTTTAGTCGATAAATTGACAAATATAAGATATAAAAGATAAATTTGTGTATTTAGCTTGTCAGTTGTAATTGAAGATGTAAATTGTAGTAAAAGATAAGTAAAATAAGAAAGAAGAATCTTGTTGTTAATGGTGATTTAAACTAGCAGACACCGTTGAAGTAGATGAATTAAGAGAAGGGTTGTGGAGAACCTACTGCCCAAGTTTGCGGGGCGCGGAGGAACTACTGCCCAGGTTCGCGGGGCGCCGAGTGCGTTCTGTCTTCATTTCACGGCTCGCGTAGTTTTACACGGCTCGCGAAATGGCGGTTTCTTTTCACGGGAGGTGTCTTTCAGGGCGGTTACTTTTGTGATTATTATGTAATAACTTTCTTTTATTGGGCATTAGTATATAAACTCCCATTTGAGGGTTAATACATGATGATTCACAAATTAAGAGAGATCACAAGAGACCCATTATAATTTGTGAGTGTGATTGTAATTCATCTTGTGAATTCTTTGCGATCATAGTGAAATTATTTGATCTCGATGCCGGTGGACGTAGTTATCACATTGATAGTGAACCACGTTAAATCTCTTGTGTCATTTTCTTATTGTTTGCATTGAATTTCTTATTTTTTCATTATTGTTTATCGACCTTGCTTCCGCTGTCGCACAACAAATCTAAATGTAATAGCGAGAGATAGACATATTTCCTATTTTCTCTACTAGTCTTAATTATTTTTCGGTCACTATTTATTTATTATCGCTCTGTATTTGTATTTTATTTTTAATCTATAAGTTAAAACATAATCAAGTGGGATTTTATTTGATTCGTCTCATTGTAAGGGTTAGTGTTGAGTCAAGCCTCAAATCTCAACATGATGGACGTGAGTTCGATCACCTCGTACCGTACTCCTTGGCTTGCACATTTGAGAACGAGGCTGTGAGTGCAAGGAAGTATGAGGGCTTATGTTTTGGATCACTTGATGAAGTGATCAAAGTGGGAGACTTTGTATGCCTTGATGAAGGCAAGAGAGTGCTCATGGAAGGTTGTGAAGCCTGCTCGAATGGTCGAGCTTGATGGGCTCGGTCGAGCCAAGCAGGGGCAGCAAGAAAAAAGTTACTGGACTCTCGCTCGGGTTGTCGAGCGGCTGCTGCTCGAGTCAAGCAACGACCAGCTCCTCTCAGTACGCGTTTCTAATTTTATGTCCGATTCTTTGTGGGCTTTTGTGGGTTTGTCCTAAGGCTCCCAAATATGTCATGGGACTATATAAGGGGTCTTAGGAGTGTATTAGGGTGAGGGACAGAGCCTTATACTAAGAGATTACTAGGGTTTTAGCCAAGAGAGTTTTCTCCACTTGTATTAGGGCATTTGAGGGAGATTGACATCAAGGTTCAATCTTTTGCTTTGAGAGTGTGTTCTTGAAGCTTGTAAGGTGAGTCATTAATGTATTCTTGTTTATATTAATGATAAGATATATACTTTGTTTGAGGGGGAGATATCATTAGATACCTCATATATTCTTGTGTTTTGCCATTGTTGTTGCTTGCTCTATTTTTGGGCATTTGCTTTGCATTAGTTTGTTTATTGTTCTTTATCAAATATCATAGCCCAACCACAACAGTTAGTAATATTAAACTCTTATAATTATTATACACAATTAGAGATATCAAGAGTTAGAATATCATCTCTACAAATATGAAAAAGGTAAATGAGACTAAAAGGCTTAATAGAGTATAAGTGATTAGTTGAAACTAAAAAGGTAAATGAGACTAAAAGGCTTTATATAATAATATATACTTAAATAATGTTAATGCAATAATGCAATCAACTAATTACAAATTAATATTATATTTGGTGATTGTAGGTGTGAATATTTATATAAACACATATATTAATTTAGAAAAAATATAAAAATAAAAAACATAGATCAGACCATTGTAGAATGGTTTCGTTCGGTCCGGTCTGGTGATTTAAACGGTCCGATCTAGTCTGAAAAATTTTCAATGAATCCCGTCTAAAGGTAGGATTTGGAGAGGACATATGAGGAAAAAGATAGACTAATAATCTTATCACGAAGAGTTCGATGAAAATAAAAAGTGAAACAACTAATTGAAATTAAAGGTATTACATTTTTTTCAATTAAGGTTAGAAAACAAAAGTATGGAGAATAATTCGTTTTAACACTACAAAAGTAGAATCAATATACAAAACTGATGAACATCTCATTTTGTATTAACAAGATTCAGACTCTTTGTAATTGGTTAAGTAGGCCAATACGTAGAAATCTAGACCTATGATAAATATTAAATATAGTAAAAGTAGTTGCAAAAAGCTTTTAAAAAAAGTTGACAATAATAATCGAATGTATACCGAATCATGCGTGTAAAGGCTTGTTACACGTATCATTTTAGTTTTAAGTAACTTTTTTAGTGGTTTATTTTTAAGTTAACATTAGTATTATAATTCATTTACTTGTTGGTATTTAAAATTAATTGAAATGTATTGTAGGCTTTGGTGTAATTTTATAAAATTTACCATGTTATTTTAATGGTAATTAAATTTGAGCATAAAAAAGTTTTTAGTATACTATTTTATATCGTCATTCAATACCATATTTAGAATGTTTTTTAATATATTTGTGAAAAAATGAGATGAATAAAGTAGAAAATGTATAACCATTAAACTTGTCAAGAGGTTCTATAACTAAAATTATACAAATATTTTACTACTATATATATTCCCACTATTTAATATTGACAACCAAAGAGGTTGTTGATCATTAATACCACCAATCTCTGGCAAGTATTGATTTATAATAATACTTTATATCCTTGCTAAGTATTCTATTTGAGATTTGACGTTATTCATCAATACTCTTAGTTTGTATTTTAATTTCAATATAAGCTTATAAATATAACTTTTAATTATGGAAAAATAATAATATTAAAGATTGAATTAATGCAATGAAAAATCTGCAATTTCAAATGCGACATTTAAAAAGGATAAAAGGGAGTACTTTTGTGCAATTTTAGAGATATTGAAGCAAACTTTAAAATTAGCATTTTGCAATTAAGAAACTACTATAATTATCTTTTTAAAATATATTTTAATATGTCATCATTTAGCATTTATTAAACACTTTCCTTCCAAAAATTGTAGCAGCTAATCTCTAACAACTAGAAGTCCTTTATTTATCCCAAGCATCTACTTATAGAGTTAACAGCTATCCGCATAGTAAACAAATGCTCTCGTAATTACTACTCATTTCTTTAATTTTTCTTAATTTTTATAGATTATAAATATAAAATGAGAATTTTTTGTGTATTATAGAGCAAAGTCAAAGCCACATACTTCAGCTAGTATTAGTTCCATTTATTTTTGGGTATTATTCACTTATCACTTTTAATTAGTATTTTATTCTTAATCTATAAGTTAGGACATAGTCATGTGAGATCTTGTTTGATTCGTCTCAATGTAAGGATTGTTAATATTAACTTTTTATAATTTTTAATTAAGAATAATTAGAGATATTAAGAGTTAAAATATTATCTCGATAAATGTGAAAAAACTAAATAAAACTACTAGCTTGAATAGGAGGGTGTATGAAGTAGCGTGAGAGGTGCTTTTGCTTAAGAGGTTCTCAAAATTAACATTGAGTTAGTAGTAATTGTGGAATTAAGTAGAAATAAAGGGACCCACAAAGAAAGTTAAATACAAGTTAAACTTCAAAAAAGGAAATGCTTTGCCCCCAAATGAAGTGACAAGAAACACTGTTCAAATGGGTTAATTTACACTAGGGCTTCCCACTTAAGTGGCTTTTTAGGTATGGTTTGTAGTCATTACTTTAAGCCATTAGTAAACATCATCACTTGGACAAATGTCCACCGTTCATTTGAGTACTTGTATTATTATTATTATTCTTATAATAATAATAACAATTATTAATATAATATAATGCACTAATTTCTGGCAAATGAAAACATTTTTTCATGCAAATTGACAAGGATGATTTGAAGGGGTTGGGGGGACCATTTCTTGTACAATGGTGGATAAGCTTTTTTGCAGTACAAATGTCGGAAACATTTTTTTTATTACCCATTTAATCTATTTTGTTAATTTTAGGTTTTAATTATTATTATTATTATTATTATTATTATTATATTTCTTTTTTATATAAAATTATTATATCGTTCACTACTAATGGACATTCAATATACTTCTATATGAGAAAACCCTAAGTTTATATTGTATGCATCATGTGTAAATAAAGTATTTTTCTTAAGCCTAGTTGATTGTGCATAATGCCTAGAGGAGGTTATTCCTTCTTGTCTTCATACTATTCTTCCTCATTCAAACTAAGCATATTGCTTCCCATCTCAATACAAAGAATCATGATTCTAGCTTATTACTCATCCATTTATCATGATTATATGAAGTATGAACCTTTTGGTTGAATAAAAGGTAAGAATTTTATTGATTTATATAGTCTATAGATTATCATTGAGTTGAGAAGTATGCATGAATCTATGCACTTCTTGCAACTAGGTGGTGTTAATTGAGTGTTTGACAAATTTATGTTGAATCGAATTTGTTCGGCTCATTTATTTTTCTTTTTGTGCGCTTTAACTTTTTATATATTTGTTTTTTCAAGGAATTTATGCGCTCAAAACTTTTTACATATAGGGTCCATCTTGAATAATTTATTATCCACTAGTACAACTTCCATAAACATTTGATATTTTACATGTATATATATGTATATCAATACAAAAAACTGATGATATACTTGTAAAGATAAACAGAGAGCTGATACAGTTTTCACGACTATAAAGAGATACACAGATCTTTAAAAACAACCAATGAATTGGTAGATCAAAAAATTTTATAAGATAGATCTAATTAATTACGTTAAGTTAAGATGACAGATGAATCCGATAGACTGGTACCAATAGCTAATGTTGGAAGAATAATGAAGCAAATACTACCCCCAACCGCGAAGATCTCAAAAGGGGCTAAAGAGACTATGCAGGAATGTGTTACCGAGTTTATAAGTTTTGTTACAGGAGAAGCTTCAGACAAGTGTCACAAGGAGAATAGAAAGACAGTAAATGGAGATGATATATGTTGGGCTCTAACAACTCTAGGGTTTGACAACTATGGAGAAGCCATAACAAGATACTTGTACAAATATAGAGAATTTGAAAGGGAAAAAGCTGCAAATTGTCAAGGAAGATCAGAAGAAGTATTAGCTTGTGGCACTCAAGAAAGAGATGAGCAAGATCAATTCTTGGAAACATCTTCAACTTTTCCTAGCTTGGAGTTTAGAATCATAGATCCCAAGTCTAAAACCCCTTTCAAAAACCCATCTTATGTTTGCAAAAGGTAAGTTTAAAACTACTTATAAATTACAATTAATTATACTAGTTAGCATTTTAGACTTTAATTTTACTTTGTTTTGTTGCTTGCTTTACTTGTTTAACTTTTATTATTATATGAAAAATTGATCAAATGATCAAGTTTTTGATGTAATATTAGAACTTATAATGATGATTTGATTGAGAAAACTTTTTTAGTATTTAGTTGATTTTTCTTGTATTCATTATCATACTCGGTATATATCTCACTTATTAAATGTTCTTAAATTAAACATGTTTAGTATTTAGTTGATTTAAAAGACATAATCCCTATTTAATAACACATTTAAATCTTTTTACCCTATATTTATGTCACATAGAGAAATAAACAACAAATAACCATGATATATATTTAATTAATTAATTACATGAATATAGCTCAAGTGTTTTGATTAACAATACTGATTGACTAGTTTAAGGGTTAATTTAAGTCTGAAACAAGAAAATTTAATTCAATTTTGAAAGGTATTGATTTAGTTTCTTTCCATATAAGACTAAAACATGTGGGCAATTCCATAGTGTTCATTGTACCAAAGCATTTAGATTGCGGTCTTATCCAACCAAAATTGTTAAGAGTATATAATATATATGGGTCCGACTTTAGACAATGACTAATTGAGATTTCAATTTATAACCTCTTGTCATACTGGCTCTGATATCATGTTAAGAAACTAACTCAACTAAAAGCTCAAACTAATCCTTAAGGTAACATAATATGTTATTATAACAATAACAATAAAAGGATTTGCTAAGGTCTATGAGTAAATGGGTAAGTTTGATTTTTTGTTAGTATTTCTTGATTGATTGGGTATATGCTTTAATTTCAAATTATTCTATCGGTAATTGTAATTTTAGGATATCCTTATAATATGAGAACATACATCATCACCTCATTTGTTAAATTATATATTCATGTATTGTTCGTAATTCCGGAATCCCTTAGTAATATTTGGATTAAAAAGTATTTAAATTGATAAAAAATTTTTATCTTAGCTTAATGGAGTATATAATATATTTTGAAGCTGTAAACTTTTTATTGTAATCGGTTATACAGAATTATGTAATATACTATATATATAAGCATGTCTAAGAGTCTAGAATGTGTATTTTCTACTTACTATTGTTCTAATTAGATTGTGAATTCTGTTATTTGTAGAACACTATATGATATTAAGTGACTTAATTACAAATTATGATAATCATGATCTTATAATTGAATAATTGAATCTGTTTCATACAATCATAATAAAAGGAATAAAAGTATGGTTAGTTAGCAAAATCCACAATAAAAGGAATCTGTTTAATAATACTATAAACAACGCAAAACACACGATCTAATGCTTTATATTTTAATGGGACAAACTCTCTAGGAAGGAGCCCTCCTCTTGGCCAATATACAAACCTATACTTTGAACGATCACTCCATAGTGGTCATTTGAGTTTTCTTTCAAAATAATTTATAAAGTAAATATTAGATTTTTGTCTTTCAAACACATTTTTTTTTGCTCTTTTAATAAATATATGCTATGTTTTTCTTTTTCATTCTTAACTGTTTTAATTAGTTTTTGTTTTTACATTTAAAACGAAGAAATAAGATAAGCAGAAATAAGTGTGAATGTTTTATTATGCGAAAATAAAATACGATCACTAACTAATATGAATTATTGTTTTAAACATCATTTCAATTTTATTCTTTTCTTGTCTATCATTCTATTATATATATATATATATATATATATATATATATATATATATATATATATATATATATATATGATTACGTGTGGGTTATTTTTAAACATTTTCTTTCACATGAGAACCTATTTTGTAATTAGGCAAGAACTCCATCGAACATACAAGTTGTTTTTATACAATATCGAGTTTTTTTTTTAGTTAATCGAAAATCTATTCCATGATAATTTATTATTGGGCTTGCAAATAACAAGACGCACACAAGAGGAGAGTTGACTACATACAAACCCGATATAGTTTCATATTTTCATCCTAAAACCAATTGGTAATTGGAGAATCAATCCATCAAGGTTATAAGTTATGTTAGTCAAGATATCTCTAATTATTCAATGTATATTATATTTGAATTATTTTGTAATAGTAATGAGTTTTTTCGTAGCTAGACCTTCCTTCTCTTGGTTGTAATACCCAACAAAGACATGATCATAGAGAGGCATACGTTTTTATACCTGTAATTGGATTTAAATGGTAGTCTCAAATGAGACAATTAGTATATAACTCTTTATATGACTGATTTGAACTATTTTTAAAACTAATTCAACTTTAAATGGCAAATTTATTATTATTAAGTTACACTCTTTGGTTTTATATATGTATTAAGACATTATTTTCTTATGGCATATCATTTTTTGCTGTTTCTCACACCCGATTGATCAGTAGCTAATTATGAGGATTTTGGATGATGAAAAACATTATCCCATTATATCATACTACAATAATATAAATATAATACATTTTTTCCAATTTTATAATGCTTGCACCATTTTAATTTAGCACAAGTGTTATAAAAATGATTAAATAATGACATAATAACATTGCTATTCTTTCTAAAATGACAAAAATATAAAAGTCAATAAAGTATAGATTGGAGTAAAAATAACAATAAATAGGATAATTTATAAATTGTTCTATAACATATATAATAATATTATAAGTATTATGAAACGAATAAAGAAAAAAGCGTTGTAAATATTTTGAATCGAAAGAAGTATATGGTGATATATTTTCTCACTAGCACACAACTTTTTTGCAAAAAAGGAAAAAGTGTCAAAAAGTACCTAATAAATTTTTTTTTTCAAAGAAGTACCTAATAAATTTTTTTTTTCAAAACATACCTAATAAAAAATTTTCTTTTCAAAAGAGTACCAAGTAACGACTGGGGTTAAGTTTTCCGTTATCTTTTTTGCCCATCTTTAAAAAGTAACTAATAAAATATTTCTTTTCAAAAGAGTACTTAATAAAATATTTCTTTTCAAAAGAGTACTTAATAAAATATTTCTTTTCAAAAGAGTACCAAGAACACAACATAATTATCCAATACAAACACAACATAATTATTCAATACAAACACAACATCATATATAACTCTTAGAACATCATCTATAAAAAAGTTCACACATCATCCAATACAAACACAATATAAGAGCATCATCCAACATAATCCTAGAGGTTCACACAACTAAAGTTTCATAATTATCCAACACAAACACAAAATATGACAAATGTTTCAAACTTGACTACTTTGGTCTACTACATCATTAACATAGCTTGATTGTTGTTGACTCTCTTGTGTTGGTGTAGACTTGTCCGGCTTCTTCCTCCTTGCAACATGTTTAACCCTTCCTTGACCATAATTGGCAGTGAATGAAATGGCAGCACTGTTAATTGGAGTTGGAATGACTGTGGTGGTTGTTCTAGTTGTTGGGTGAGCTGATTCAGGAGCTCTGGTTGTGGTTTGAGTTTGATGAGGGTAGAGATGGAAAGAAGAAGAATTTTGTTGAAAGGGACTTCAAGCAAAACAAGTGTGGGAACTGTGGAGGGCTTGGCGATTACAAGAAGACTTGCAAAAACCTAGCCAAATTAAATGAGGCATCCACTAGTGCAACACCAGTTAAAAGAGGAAGATCAAAAAAGCATCCTAGTATAACTCCTCCAACTACATCATTACCCCCTACAGCAACTCAAACCACAACCAGAACCCCTAAATCAGCTCACCCAGCAACTACAACAACCACCACAGTCATTGCAACTCCAACTAACAGTGCTGCCACTTCATTCACTGCCAATTATGGTCAACGAAGGGTTAGACATGTCGCAAGGAGGAAGAAGCGGGACAAGTCTACACTAACACAAGGGAGTCGACAACAATCAAGCTATGTTAATGATGTAGTAGACCAAAGTAGTCAAGTTTGACATTTGTCATATTTTGATGTTGTATTTGTATTGGATAATTATGTTGTGTTCTT
Source organism: Amaranthus tricolor (assembly GCF_026212465.1). Taxonomy (NCBI): domain Eukaryota; kingdom Viridiplantae; phylum Streptophyta; class Magnoliopsida; order Caryophyllales; family Amaranthaceae; genus Amaranthus; species Amaranthus tricolor. Next base: position 8,819,546 of record NC_080058.1, read on the forward strand.
GGTACTCTTTTGAAAAGAAAAATTTTATTAGGTACTCTTTTGAAAAGAAATATTTTATTAGGTACTCTTTTAAAAAGAAAAATTTTATTAGGTACTTTTTAAAGATTGGCAAAAAAGATAACGGAAAACTTAACCCCAACCGTTACTTGGTACTCTTTTGAAAAGAAAAGTTTTTATTAGATATGTTTTGGAAAAAAAAATTTATTAGATACTTTTTTAAAAAATATTTTTTATTAGATACTTTTTGACGCTTTTTCCTTTTATAAATGAAAACCTTTTCTTATGACACTTTGGATTCAAAACTAGACATCATATTAAATTGGGTTTTTGAATTTGAAATATTTGTCGGTGAATTTTCGCGTACAATCAATGTATGATTTAGATGGTTTCGCATTAAGGTTAATTATACTTTCCTGTCGTTTTTCTCAAAAACATTTATGTCTTTTCAAATTTATCTCAAAAATATTAAAACTTCTTTGCATAAATGTTCATCATTTTATACTCAATATTCCATTTATAAAAGTTATGATTAAGCTATGGAGAAAGATAAAAGACGACAGACTATAATCCTAAAAAAAATTGTGGCTAATAAGACCCTCAACTTGAGAAAACCTACGATGCAAACAAAAGCAAGATATGAAAAAACAAGACGCGTAACTAGGCAATGTAAGGCAAAATAAGACAAGTATTAAGGCTAAAAACATTAACTAAAGAAATATAAGAACGATAGTAATGACCCAAATAATAAACAAGGAAAAGATAACTATCGGTATAGTTTATACGAATTCGGCATTTCCAAATGGTTTTATTTCTAGTTAGGTCTTTAGAGAGGTGGATCTTGTTCATATCATTCCTTATTTGTTCGTTGTTCCTCCCATGTTTTCTTCAGAATACGTTATATATTCTAACATATTACGACTTCTGTTTCCATAAAATGTGATGTCCTCCACCCTTCTCACAGGCAAGTTCATGGTCTTTTTTTGTACATGTCCAAAACATTTTAATCTAATTTTACACATTTTTGCAGAAATGGGTACAACCTTTTGTCTTTCTCTCAAAATCTAACTGTTGATATTATCCATGATGGTGTGGCCACAAATGCACATCTACCCTAATATTCGCATTTTTGTTACTTCTATTTTACGCTTGTATATCTTCAGAATTGACCAACATTATATTCCATACGACAAAGTAGATCAAACTGCAACTCAATAAAACTTATCTTTTAGTCTATTTGGAAATCTTCTATCACACTGCATTTCAGCGGTTACTCTCCAGCTTCATTCAAACAATTCAATTAGAATTCGATTCATTTAAATTGGAAATGATGAGTAAAGCAATTTTTGTTATTGTAGAAGAATAATCTAAGAATCTTTAAACATGGTCAAGGGATGTGGTCATGTATTGTTAAGGTGATAGAGTTGGGAGTATTTTTTAAATCAACCAAAGCTTATGTACTAATTCCTATGTGAGCTATTGATAAGTGAATTAAATTGAATAGATAAAATGAGATTGGATTGAATTGACAAAAGAATTGCAAGTAAAACCAAACCTGATGAAATATAGTGAAACATGAAAATAAAATTGGTATGCTCAACTAAATATATTTTTATGTTAGCCATTATTTGTTATGACAAGTAATTTTTTTTTTTACTTTCAACACTTAGACTTTCGGTGTTCATGTGTTATTTTGACTTTTTATAGTAAATTATTTTAAATAAAAAATATAGCTATGTGAGAAAGAATCATAAGTTATCTTAGTGGTTAAAGACTTTTCGATCTCTTTCATCCTTGTGACAAGGAATCAATTCTCATCACCTGTAGAAATGTCTCTTATAGCCTATAAGATATTCTCTAGTCTTACCTTATCCAAAAGAAAATGTTATGTGATGTTGGGATAATGTGACTTGAACCGAGTCTAAGATTGGGTTTTAATGATGAATCAAGAGTGTTGACTAAAATGCACGGGTTTGACTTTTTCCAGAAGGTTGAAAAGGCAAAATTCGTGGGTCGCGAATTTGGTAGTGTCTCGCGACAAACTTGGTTATAGTTTCTGTTTTGGAATACAAGTGTGTCGCGGCTCGCGAAAAAGTGTATGGACCGCAAGTGTTCAATGCGAAGTTTCTGATCTGGGAGAAAAGTCAAGTCCCGGCCCGCGACCAAACGTACGGCCCGCGACTTGTGCAGTTTTTTGCTGATTTTTCAGTTTTCACACGTTCTTTGACGGTTTCTCTTGTTTTTGGATGGTTACTTTTTGTTAAGTTAAACCTAACTTCTTCTTACTATGAGATGTAATATATAAAGCTCCCATGTAATTAATTAGAATTAAGGGATGCATGCAACACAAAGTGAGGAAAACTAAGAGAAAAAAAATTTGGAGAACCATTGTTGTGGTTTCTTTTTCATCTTGTAATCTCTCGGTTTATAGTGAAAAGTTTATTCTCGGTACCATTGGATGTAGCTATCACATTGATAGTGAACTACGTTAATTTTTCGATGTAATTTTTATTTATTGTTTGTTTGAATCTTTATTGCTTTCGTTATTATTTTTTCGATCTTTACTTCTGTTGTCGCACTACATATGAGATCTTATAACTCAATCTTTCAATGAATTAACTTTTTATAATTTTTACTTATGTATAGTACTAGAGATATTAAAAATAAAAATTGAATTGACATGTATGCTTTGAGAAAAATTGCAAGTAAAAGAAAGGAGAAAGTAGAAACCATCTTTAATTTTGAATAAAAGGTTAAAAGTTGAACCGACTCCTCATCTCCCGATCTATAAAAGACTTTGTTGATGAAAGATCTATCATTTACTATATCGATCATATGTCATTTTTTATAATTTTTACGTATGTATATAAGCGGACCTATGTTGTTGCCTTGGGTAGCATAGGCTACCCATATCTTTTTTTAAAAAAAATCAATACCTTGCTTGGTAGTTGCTTCTCAAACACTAACTCATTTTATGTTCATATTATTGAAGAAGTTTAACAGTACCAAGCGGTACTAATGAATGAAAATATTTGGAAGATGAAATCAACAACTTCCTTGCTTGCTTCTGCAAACACCAACTTGTTGATAAAAGTTTGACCGGCATATATAGAACAGGAGAGAAGATACTACTTTAAAGATAATAAAGAGGGTACTAATTCTTTATTGACGTCTGTCTCACCGTAAGGCGATTTTAATTAGGTCGGTCCAAAATATTTCTTAAAAAAACTGTTTCTTGTACAAGTATAAAATGGGTGCTTTGGAAAATCAACTAGTCTCACCTTAAAACCGTTTTATTTGAGATTTTACTTTGAAAAATAGTTTATATGGTTTTATTCTTTTGATTTGTTTATTGATCAAATTGATTAAAAATGTGATTCAAAAATACTCTATTTTTTTAAGTCAAAATAAAAATATTATTTTAATTCATTTTTAAATAGGCTTTTAGCTTGTAATTAACGCACTTTTTTTCCTCATACATTAAGTTAATTTTTGGGATACTCATTTTACAAACAAAACTCTCGATTTTTTTATTAGTTACTTTAACACGTTGGTGAATATACTGAATACTGTTATCCATGATTTTGAGTTCTGAATCCGCCACTGCTTATATATAATACATTAGTACTAGAGATATTAATAATTTAAAAAATTAAATTGACATGTATATTTTGAGAAAAATTTTAAGTTAAAAACCATCTTTTAGTTTTGAGTAAAAGGTTAAAAGTTGAAGTGACTCCACATCTCCTTATTGTTCTATCATTTACTACCTGAGTGTACGTTTTTATTGTTCTTGTTTGGTTGCAATGTAAAGTCACTATCTATCAAATTTTAAGGGAGATAAATACTACTCCAAGGACATTTTACATAATGTAAGATAGAAGGTTTTGTCCTTCAATGTTCTTTTGGCAGTTAGTACTTATGTTTAGCATTTACTCACCGGCCCATCTTAAATGATACTCTTTCATCGTGATATAAATTCATATAAACGGCCCATTAGCAAAAAAAAATGAAAATTAAACTTCCACTTACAATAAACTGTTTCATATTTACAATTTTAGCTTTATAATTTTTTAAAATAGTTTATTACTATTTGGACTAACACATATGAACATGAGTACATGACTACTCTCTCCTATTATGTTTAGTAGTCTTATTTAATTTTTAGTCACTATTACTCATCACTCTTAATTTATATTTTAATTTTAATTTATAAGTTTAAACACAATCAAGTTGAATCTTATTTGATTATTCTCAACTCTCAATACAAAGATTATTAATATCAGTTTTCCATAATTTTAAATATCCACAATTAAAAATATTAAGAGTTAAAATGTTATCTCGATAAATGTAAAAAATGATAAATAAGACTAGCAGGCTAAAAAGATTATTTTTAAAAATATTTATTTAGACATGCTAAAATATATATTTTTTAGAAGTTATTTACTATTTTTAGTTTTTTTTTTAAATTATTTTGTTTTTATTAGTCAATAAATGAATAACTCACATCTCTATAGAATAATAAATGGTTTGGCGTGTTTTAAAATTTGGTAAATTAATTAAATTTGGATTAGGTTTTAGTAATGTGAAAATCGGCACTAAAATACATGAAATGGTCTTAATTCACGTTCAATCCAAATTCAAACCAAATTTTAAAAAATTCCAAACCATTAATACAATTATTATATCAGATGTAAGTTATTATTTTTTTGTCTAATTAAAAAAATTAACTTACTGAAGAAAAAAACTAAAAATAGCCAATAATTTCTAATATGTACTTCATATTTTGACATAAACTATAATATTTATAAATAACCATGCATAATGTCAAACGTAACAAATATATATATATATATATATATATATATATATATATATATATATATATATATATATATATATATATATATATATATATATATATATATATATATTTCATTAATTTTATTATTATCCTGAAACTAAATTGAACTATTATTTATTTTTAAATAAAACACATATTCAATAAAATTCAACTTTTGTTTATTTGATTCCAATTATTTAACTTACAAAAATGATTTGAAAATGGTTATAAACACTAAGTCATTCTATTTTTAGTACATATATCTGAAAAATGAGTTTATTTAAAATAAATAATTACTAAAAATTTATTTTTATTGGATCAAGCAAAGATTATTTATATTAACAATTTCCCCACTAAAATTACCTTTTATATCCTAATAAAACTAACTAAAATTTTAAATTCTCATTTATCTTGAGGAAGAAGACTGAGAATTTCATGATAAGAATTATTCTATTAGTTTATTAAAGAAATTTAATAAATGACACAAATGAATAATATCTAAATGTTATTCAAAGTACACTCTAAGCAGCTTTGTATAGAGCTTTTTTTTTTTGTGGTCCACCTTATATCCATGTGATCCACCAATATAATTAATCAAACCGAAGCTGTTAATCAAAATTTAATTTTGTTTAGTGCTTCTAACTCTGGGGTCTTAATCCTTATCGATCAAGAAGAAAGTGAATTGGGACCATTTCATGATATCCTGCTAAAGTTTTAACCATTATACTTCTATATATTAGTAGATGGTGTACATTTGGGTGTTCAGACGAGTTTGGGGTATGATATATTTTGAATCTAATTAATTGCGTGTTCGGATAAGTTTTGGATATGATATCTCTAATCTAAATAATGCTTATATATAATCTATTTTGGATTAAATAAAGACAAGTCAAATCTAGTCATATTAAATTTCGGTTAATCGAATTATCAATTTTGTAATCAACATAAAAATGTCGCTTTTTAACTTTCTTTTAATTTTATCCACACAATTTATTCTCTCTCTTTATTTATTATAATTATCTACCTTTTTCATAAAAAATAAAACTTTTCTCTTTAATGCAAATTATTGACAGGAGAGAAAATAATTTCATCAAACTCCAAAGAAAATGCCCATGCTGACAGCTGAATATTCTTTTTGTTATCGTATTAAAGTAAATAAATCAGATTATTATAGTTTTAGTAAGTACCCTAAACAAGGGTTTCTTTAAGGGGGACCACATTTTGTTCAATATAATCTTTTTGCCTTTTTTTTTAATTCTCTGAAAGAAAGATGTGAAAAAACTTCTTTTGATGGAGATCTCTTTTATTTTTTGTGACAAAGCATGCTTGGAAGTACAAAGAGAATAAAAGGCATATGTCATGCATGAGCTTGCAACCAAGAAAAGATGAATTTAGTTGCATATTATACATTATATTGTACATGTCTACCAATGCATATATGATAGTCGCCCGCTCTAATGTTCTCATTTTGAATATTTTTAATTAAATAAAAAGAGAGAAATAATATATATATATATATATATATATATATATATATATATATATATATATATATATATGTATATATATATATCCAATCTTGTTAGATTTATCTTAATATATCATCATCCTACCCAGTGTATCCCGCTCATAGAAAAATCATGGACAGGGCTTGGGGAGGAAAGGACGGCGGCAACTCATACCCATAAAGGAGAGCGCGACCAAAGGAGTATCCCAGCTCGAGAAAGATAATAAGACGTAGCTACACGGAAAAGATAAATAGAATGCATATAAATAAAATAAATAAGTAGAACCAACTACAGAAGAAAACAAAAAAGAATACAAAACTAATAATATGTATTTTTATTATATTTTTCTATAATCTTTTATCATGTATATTTTGAGATATTGAGATCGATAATTTATTTGAAAACAGTGTAAAAGGTAAACAGGAAGAACGAAAAAGAACGGAGGGAATACTAATTAGAAATATAAATATCATAGGACATTTCATTACCACAATAACATTAAAATATTCTTATTTATTGGAGGTTTAAGGAAGTCGATTATACGTCACCTTATTCTTATTAGTGACGATAAAGATTTTGTTTTTATTAACCCTTAATAATAAATATATTTTGCATTTTCACATAAATAAAAAATCACATACACATAATTTTTTGAAAATCAAATATGCTTAAGCTAATTGGTTTTATTCCTTGAAGGAAGAAATCAAATCAAATCAATTATATTGAAAAGTGTAAATTAGGGCATAAAATCTTGGAGTTAACCTTCACTAATCTTTTAACTTCGACAGGTGGCTCATTGGCAAAGGTGCAAATGTAGTAATTCAATCTTGTCAAATTACAATGTATGGATTTGCTAATACCTTCATGACTTACCTAGTTTATAACATAGATAGATCTTGTCTGGATTTGTCCTAGAAACTCTATTAGTTTAAGACATGTTCATAACTGAGGGGAAAAATAGCAAACTAAAACCTAGTTATATGACCCAATTGTTTCCTTAAGGTGTGTTTCTTTCTAAATATGTCGTCCTCTTCTAAAAGACACATCCTTAAAGAAATAAATAGGTACATATGTCTTAGGTTGCTATTTTTCCCTTAATTATAAGCATATATCTTAAGGAATAGAGTTTCTACTAGAGATGGACATAGATCTTAGACTTTAAGGGTTTAAACTCGATATAATAAACTAATTTGACCTTAATTTAAGAGTCTGAATCCACTTATTTTTGAACCCTAAGGGTTCGAATTGTACCTGGATTCATCGGGTCCGAGTTGGGGTCCAGGTTCACACTTTTGAGACCAAAATTCGACCCAAATCCGACACATAAACCCTTTTACTTTTTCTTAAAAAATTATATAAAAACTATTATGTGTCTTTGTTTAATTTGTTTGATTTGGAACTTTGTCAGTGTATTTGGTATGTGGTTGTTGTATTTGTATTTTGAAAATCGAAAGATTTGCTGATATTTCGTTTTAAGAACTTGAATGGTAAAAAACTTCGTATATTTGACCTCTCAATTAGTATAAATATAAGAAAATTCTTCTTGATTGAAAATGTTTATTTATTATTTTTAAGAAAAAAATAAATAAATAGCTTAGGACTTAGATATAGACTCTAGACCCATCAAATCTCAAGTGTCTAGGTTTGGATCCAAATGTTTTTGATCCTATAGATAATCTGGGTCCAATAAAAAAATAAAATTTTAATTTAGGTCTAATCTGATCTCATTTAAATTCGACTCATACGTCTCCTTAATTTCTGGGTAAACTTAGAAAAAAGAAAGCAAACGTACTTAAGACTAAATAAGGTTCACTCTACTTTAGCTTGATAAATATGCAATACTCTCCTAACAAGTTTTTCATTGTGTCATTTAAAAAACAAAAGATGGTAGTGTTGACATATAGTTTTAACAACTATTCATATGTTATTCCTTATAAGGTTGAGCTTTGAAACTCAATATATTCAAATGCTAGAATTCTATGACAAAAAAAATACTCATTTTAGGATAAATAAGTAGATTCAATTTAAATTTGAAAGAATTATTTGTCAAATATACCATTAAAGTTGGTCAATTTGATCGATTTATCAAATCTTAGCATTAGATAAATTGACCACCTTTTTATCTTCTATACCTAAATAAACTTAGACGGAGTATAATTCCTCCATAGTGATTTCTGAAAGCACCAACGAGTGACGGATTTTTTTGTATATAACTACGCAATCAACTCATGCATTAAACTATGAGCCCTCTATACGAAAAGATTCAAATGATTTCACCATGATGTTGTTGAGGAAAACTATTATGCACTCCAAGAATATTTATAGGAAATTTGTTTTCAAACTATATCATCCAGAAAAGCTTCTACAAAACCCCAACCATCATCAGTATCCGGTCCAATCCAGTATCCGGTTAACGTTCGAGAACAATGAGTTACTTCAGAATGAAATAGAAATTGAACAAATACATCACTAGATGGTACATTAACTACAAAACCAGCATCCAGACTGTCTGCTGCAGTAAATTTCTTGATGCACATAGATGAGCTGACTCTGAATGCTGCAAGCATAAGATAAGATTTCAGAATCACAGTACATGAATACCCAACTCTTGCATAAAAAAAAATAGGAGTAAATTTTATTATTCCGACACCATTACGTAGCTCTCACCTAGATGAGGTGCATCAATATTTTGAATGAATTAGTTTATAGAATAATTTGTGAATAACAATTTTAAAGTTTAGCTCTTTTCAAATTAAACCCTTAATCTTATTATTTTTGCGAATTACAACCATCAAAGTATCAATGTCTACAACATTCCGGTCAAATCATAGAATTTCGACCACTTAATCTGAAACTCCGACCACTAAAATGGTCGGAATCATGTGATTTGGCCCGTTTTGATACTTTTAGTAGCTGTAATTTGCAAAAATTAGACATTAAGGTTGTAATTCGCAAATGCCTTAACTTTGAGCATGTAATTCGCAAATAATTATACTTCATATAAACATTAATCAATGTGATTTTGGAATGCTACTCTTGTTGAATGAAACTATAGTCCATAACAAACGGCTGAAAAAAATACAATAGAAATTGGTAACTTAGAGGCATTATACAATAGTTCACTATTCCAGACTAGAGATACTTGATGAGATTGTTTTATCAACCATCCATATTAAACCAGTTGATTATAGTCAGAAAACTCACAGAATTCCTGTAAGATTTCTCTTGTTTCGTTCGATATAAGCCCAGCAAGTATTAAGGCAACAATGTAGTTTCTTTAGTCAGCAAAGTACTCAATAACAGTCATATTACTAGCATTCTTTTCTAATTCCCTTGAGGTAAAAGGTAAAAACAAACATGGTGACTTTACAAAAGATAAATGATGCAAAAACATTACAGCAGCCATCAGTTCTATAAGAAAATCTAGATCAAGATGAAGATAATAAAAGAAAATTAAAAGGGATTCTACAAGAAGAGAATAAAGCTAGGCCGAAGAAAACATCACAGAAATATTATGAATGAAAAAAATCAGCTACCATAGGTACAAAAAGAAAACTTACATGCTTTTTTAGACCACAAACTTGAAGGTACACACTGAGCATTTGTTATAGGCTTTAGTTCCTGAAGGAAGTCATTTACGCCAAATATCAGTAAAACCAACAAGATTAAATCAATCATTTAATGTTATATGCGATCAATTTAAGACTGAAGTGCATATTGGGCTAGCTCAATAGAGATGGTCTCACTGTGAGACGGTCTCATTTGAGAATTTGTGTAATATGTTTAAAGAAAGTTATCATCATTCCTAATACACTAAACGTTTTGCCCGAATAATGGAAATAACCCTATAAATACTAGCGTAAATTCATGTCATATACTTAAATTAGAGGAGTTGCAACATGCAACTATAGGACAATTGGTTTCAAACTCAGCCTCTGTCCCAAAAGTCTTGTCCAATTACTCAAAAAAAACGAAAACACTTGTTTTTTGGTGTTTTTTTGGTTTAAGGAGCAAACTTGCACAAAAGTGTACTTTTTAAAATTTTAAAACTACCCTCTTGTTATGATTGTTTCTTGAGTTGAGGCATGATTGTTGACGGTTGATGGTTTGTAGTTGAAGTTCGAGGGCATCAAGAAGAGTCGAAGTAAGAGGCTCAAACGAGGCAGCACACAAAAAGTTTAGGAATAATTGTTTAAACGGGCAAGGAAAGTGTGTTGCGCTCAAAGATGCATGTTGGTGTTTGGTGACTCGAACTGATTCTTGAACATGGATTATGAATCAAATATGAACGAAGGTGGGTGACGTTCCAACAACCAAAGCCAGATTGGCTTTTGGTGTTTGTGGTGTGCAGGCGAGTCGGCTGAATAAGCGAAGCAAGGGTTTTTTTGCGAAAGGTTTCGCCGAGTCGGCGGCTGAGATGTTTGGAGCTACGACGAGTCGGCGGTAGCTACTAAACAAATTGGATTGTTTCCAGTAGAAGAAGCCGAGTCAGCAAGCTTGGGTGTGTGAGCTCAAGCCAACTCGACGGTAGTTACACAGGACTACAGGAATTTTCCACGATATTTTGTGCGCCAGCTTTGTTAATGTTTTAACCTAATTTATTTTTATTAGAGGTTTACTATATAAACCCCTATTGTAATTAGGGTTAGGGTATGCAAAATACACAAGGGGAAAAGAGAGAACCGCCATTAGAGATTTGTTAAAAGATTCATCTTGTAATCTCCTAGTTTATAGTGAAATTTATTTTCTCGGTGGCCCGTGTCACATTGATAGTGAACCACATGAATTTTTCAGTGTGATTTTCTTTATTGTTTGTTTGAATTTCTTTTGTTTCTTTATTGTTTTCGATTATTACTTCCGTTGTCGCACAACAATGTAACCCCTTGCTTGGGTGAGCATACCTATATTTAGGACATGGTTTGCATTGTCCAATACTCAAACAGGCGTGTGGTACGCTCATTCGAGCACAAGCCCGGAGAAGGAAAATTCAATCTTTTTAGAGGGTATTTTATCTTATATTCATTTTATCTTTTTAAGCAAGATTAGAATGAACAAACCCTCCTAACTTCAGATTATTTAACCTAAGTAGGAATCATAGAGAGCCAAGTTGGAAGCTTTGAAAGCCTACCAAAAACTCTAGTCATATTCACATTAACCCTACATATTTCTTCTTTACTGTTATTCTTTATTTTATGTAGTTCTTGTGATTAAGAACTCCAAGTTTCAGTTATTCTCAACTTGACTGTAATTTCAGATTTCAAGTTTTGTAATTTATATACGCTATAAGTATTTTTGTTGAAATTCCCTCTTCTATATTGCTTCTTAATCTCATGGGAATTGAAGCTTAGATCACCTACATTAATTTGTATGATTGTGGCAAGTAAGATAAAGGATTTACTAGTTCATAATGGCATTCACAAGACAATATATGGATTGACCACAAATCAAATAGGATGAAAGAACCCCAGTGGGAGGCGATTGATGCTAGAGCACTACCCTTGATTGAGTTGAACCTTTTGAATAAAGTTCTAATAGAAGTCATTATGGAGACGCAACCAAGGGTATATTAGAGAAGTAAGAGTACTTATACATAGAAAAGACGTTATTAGCAGACTACAGTTAGAGAGTAGACGTTTCGATTAGAGCATGGAAGAAAGTAAATCATTAAACCCACACCTTGACAAAGTCTATTCAATCTATATGGATATGAAAATTTTGAAGATTGACGATGAGGATTTACTTATTTATATGATGGACCTTTTATCATCATCTTACAAAACTTTTCAGGAGTATATAGTGTATGGTATACACAATTTGAGTGGTGACAATTTGAAGAAGGCTCTTATTCAAAAGGACGAGATAGATGCTCAATTATCACAACAAACTCAAATTTTGAATAAAGGTTTTCTCCTGAGTCATTGCAAGAGAAAAGGCAAGTCAAGATCCTTAAGAAAAAACTTAAATAAGGTTTGCAATCATTGCAAACTGAAGAGCCTCATTAAGCATTATTGAACGTGGAAGAAAAAGCATTCTAACCAAGAAGGTGATCAAAAGGTATCTAGGATAGCTGGTTATATTCATGATAGCTATGAAAAGGGAGTACAAAGTACTAGTTGTAAGTTGTAACCCAAAAGTATCCTGAGAAGAATGATTGAATTCCATATTTCAGGTGTACCTTTCATATGACACCAAACAAAGACTTCTTTGATAGTTATACAATAGTCGATAGGGGAGTCATCACCATGGACAATGGTAAGACTTGCTAAGTGATCTATATTGTGATAATCCAAGCTAGGATGTTGACGAAGTTGTGAGTACTTAAACTAATGTAAGACACATTTAGAGGTTTAAAAAGAATTTAATTTCTCGGTATTCTTACGACGCAGTGATGCTGATATGGTTGTAGAGGTGGAGTCATGAAAGGGTTGGAAGATTCTCATGTAGTTATGAAGGGAAAGATGATTGGAGGCATGAATGGATTACTATGTTTTGTGCTCCCAAGTTCAACCATCCACTTCACAAGATCATGATAGATCTTTGTTCACTAATGAGTTCCTAGGTAGATGTCGATTAGTCCAGTCAAGTTTACATGAAACAAAATTCAATGTGATACGAAAAACAAAAACAAAATCGAGAAACGTGAACTTAAGTTTCGGGAAAATAGGAAACAAAATTTGATCCAGTGTTGCCAAATTATATTAGTAGAGGCAGAATACTACAAACCTTACAATATAAATATCAAGTACTTTTATCTTTATATTATGAATATTTGAAATAAATTTTTTAGTACTAAAAAGGAAACAATATTGAGTATTTGATGTTTATCATCAAGTTATTTTCAATGGCAAATGATTAGGACTAGTAAAATAACAAAATTCTCTTTCTCATGTTTCATCCTTTTTATTACTTCTTTTGTAATTTCTCTTTCTCCTTCTTCAATAAATAAGTCAAATAAGTGTTTGAACTTTGAAGAGTTGAAAATCATGGTGAATACAAACCTTTTCAAGCTAACGATGAAGATGTCGAGAAAATTTTCTCTTTCCTCTTTTTCTCATTTGTTCTTTTTTGATCTTTTGTATTTACTTTTATTCAATTGATACCAATATTTGGTAGGTGAGAATACTCCGACGTTAGCAAACAAGAATGTCACTGGCTCACTGCCGATGATCTAGATTCTTTTAACATATCGAATCGGTACGACCATTTCAAACGATGTTTGATCGGATGTTTTGCGAATCTTATAATAGTGGATCTAAAATCCAAAGAAGTTGAAGTCTTAGGCATGTGGGATTCACATGCAATATGGAAGGAACAGGTTAAGGTAAGTGGAGTTGGACTTATTGATAAAAAGTGAATAGAGAGTTATATTAGAGGACTCTAGTCAAGGTGAAGATTTATATTTTTGCGCCTTAAATCAAGGCATGATTGTTGATGGTTGATAGTTCGTAAAGGGAGTTTGAAGGCATCAAGAAAAGTCGAAGAAACACATAGCTTGAACAAGCGTTCGGATACTAAAACAAGCAAAAAAGCACAACTGCACACGCAAGGTCAAGGAGGAGGCATATGTTAAAGCGAGCAAGGCAAGTGCTTGAACGAGCACTAGTACACTGTAACGAGCACCCTCTTGTTCGAACAATCATACCTTCACCATGGGCGTGGTTTGTGTGCTCTAACGAGCACCAGGTACGCTCGCTCGCAAGACCATAGGAAGAAAATCCAATCTTTCCTAAGGATATATCATCATATATTGATCTCATCATTTATAACACAATTGGAATTAAAAAAAACATCCCTAACTACTGTTTATTTAACCTAGATGGAAAGTTTAGAGACAAGTTGGATGCTTTGAAAGCCTACAGGAATCTCTAGCCATATTCACATCAACCCTATATATCTCTTCTCTATTGTAAATTTTAATCTTATGAGTTTCTGTGATAAAGAGCTCTAAGTTTAGTTGCCAATCAATAAAACAAAAGACACTAAAGAGGATGTAGCCCTAGTTGAGTAAGCCTCGGTAAATCTTAGTGTTATTCATTGCTTTTGCCATTCTTGACTGGATTGTTACTTCAGAATCCCTGTTTTATGTTTTATATTGACTGTAGAGACTCTACCACCTACATCGCCTCTAAAGACACAGAATATTCAACGAAACAAATTGGAATTCAACGGAACTCGGCTTACTAGAACTAATTAGGTAGTGAAAATTGTGAGGAAATGATGAAAAAATTAACTGAAATAACTTTGGGAGAACAACCTAACTCTCAAGTCAGCCAACTTAAAAGCTAATATAAACCAAAAATATCTACTCCGAGCTAAAGGGCTATGCACCAAAGTAAAACGGAAATTATTCCAATTAAATCAGCAATTAAAGGTTTCAAAACAGAAATTAGCCATCAAAATTCCAATTTATCCCCGATTCCGGCTCAAATATTAGCAAATACACGTAAATTTGTGCCCAAGAATGATACTTTCAGAAAATTGCGCCCCATAAAAACAATAAACTGAAGCAGCATACTAGTAATTCACTGAAAATGAGCTACAAAACGAAAATTTCAGAAACTGTACAATTGACAGTAAAGATAAGGGTATAGAGAGAGAAGCAAAATTACTCTGAAAGAAGCAAGGATTGACAATGAGGAGAAGTTAACTGCTACCAGCCACGGCATTGCCTCGATCGAGCGAACCCGCTCGCTATCTGTGTACCGCTCTTTCGAGTCGTTTTCTGAGTTTCCTGTGTTCTAGATAGTGCGTAACAATGGATGCACCGGCATTGGATTTTTTAACGGCAACCTTAGCTCAGACCTTTGTGCCATGTTGAGCCTACAAGAGCCCAAAGGGCCCAAATGCTCAATTACTATTGAGTTGAGGCAGTAAAAGTTATTCAAATAAAAATTCTAAATTAAATCAATCTAAACTATAAATTAAAATTCTATTTGTATTTGGATTTGATTTGAATTAGGATTGAGTTTATAAAAAATCAAAAATTGAAAATCTAAATCAAATTAAAATGAGAATTCACTTTTTACATTGAATTAATCTATTAATTTAATTGGCAATGCTAACAAAAAAAACTTTAAGGCTTCTTACAACAAAAATTAGTCTTTTTTCAATAATTCAAGTTTTATTATAAGTGATATGACAATTCATGTGAATGCGCTGATATGTGGAATGCTATCTTCATGAATAGTAGTTTTGTTGTACTACTGTTGGCATCTTGCACTATATGTATGTGCACGATTCTTCATTATCGAAAGACTACAAGAAGAATTTAAAAGTTTATCAATCCATTATATTATTTTTCTCCTTATATTCTCCCTACCTTTTAACGCGTTATCAGCACGAATTTTTCACTTTTAATAAAAATCCAAGAAGAAAATAATGGTTGATCTCAAAAAGAAAGAATTCAATGTCTTGGAATTAATAGGAAACAATTTTATACAATGGGCTTCAGATGTCAAATTATATCTAAAAGGAAAAAGTTTATTATACACAATAATTGAACTTAGTCCTGCCAACAAAGGAAAGGGTATTGAAAGAGATCCCATAAAAATTGAGGAAGATAAGGCAAAAGCTGCATTAATTTTGAGACATCATTTAACCGACAGTCTCAAACGCGAATATACCAATTACGAGGACCCAAAATTACTTTGAGAAGAGCTAAATGAAAGATTTGGCCATAATAAGAGTGTACTTCTCCCAAAGGCCGTCGATGAATGGCGAGAGTTAAGATTTCAAGATTTCAAATCAATTAGTGATTATAATTCTACCCTTCATCGATAAAATCAAAATTAGTCTATTGTGGACAACTAATAACAGATGAAGAAATAATAGAAAAAATATTATCAACCTTTCACGTAAGTAGCATTTTGTTATAACAACACTATCGTGAAAGACATTTCAAGAAATATCATGAATTGCTGAAAACACTTCTTGTTGCGGAACAAAATAATGAATTATTATTAAAAAATCACAACAGGAGACCTGTAGGGTCTATGCCCTTTAATGAGACAAATATGATTGAGAGGAATGTGCGCCATCGAGGTCGTGGGAACTATTTCATAAGAGGCAGAGGTCGTGGAAAATATCACGAAAAAAGCGGCATGAATACTTTTGAACAAGGAAATTTCTATGGTCGAGGTCATGGACTTGGTCGTGGCCGCGGACATAGCCACATTTATGAAAGAAATATATTTGCCCCCGAAATGATAATTTTAAACAAATCCAGAAACACAAAAGCACATGTAATAGATGTGGCATGAATGGACATTGAGGGCGAACTTGTCTTACCACCAAACATTTAGTGGATTTATATCAAGCTTCCCAGAAAAACAAAGGAAAAATGGCAGAACCAAATTTTGTAAATGAAGCAAGTACATCTGGACCCACCTTAGATGTCACCGATTTCTTTAATGAGGATGTGAACCTCCACAAACTTGATTCCCAAGAAGAAGATAATTACATCTTTTGAGATGACTAGATGCATTTTCTAATTCTCTAACTTGTTTTCCTTTTTTTTAATTTGATAAGTTGTAATTCTCTACTTATGTTTTTGTATTGAGTATTCTGACTTTATATTAATATAATTTTTTTTCTTCCCTTGTCTTAGAAAAGGAAATGTCAGTAAATGGATCAACATTTCATTGCCTCCTAGACAGTGGAGCAACACATACGATATTGAAAAATCGAGAATATTTTTCAAACTTAAAATTGCTTCAGGCAAATGTCAATACCATATCAGGAACAACAAATTAATTGAAGGCACTAAAAGAGCATGCATCATACTCCCTATGGGGACAAAATTAGTAATAAATGATGCATTATACTCGAGTAAATCTCGAAGAAATCTTACCAGTTTCAAGGCAATACGCCAGAATGGTTACCATATGGAAAATAAAACCATAAATGAGAAAGAATTCTTATGCCTTACAACAGAAAGTAATGGCACAAAAATTATCCTTAAAAGGATGTCAGCATATTCATCGGGGTTTTGTCTTACTCATATACGCCCGATTGAAATAGATGTGATAAGACTAGACAATAAAGAGCTATTCACTCTATGGCATGACCGCTTAGGTCATCCTGGCACTGGGATGATGCATAAAATAATAAATAATTATATTAAGATTCCCCAGTCAAATAGGCTCTTATGCACCTCTTGTTCTCTTGGAAAATTTATTACTAGACAATCAATAAATAAGATTGTCACTGAATCTCCTATATTTCTTGAAAGAATTCAAGGAGATATACGTGGACCAATTAATCCACCATGTGGACCTTTTAGGTACTTCATGGTCTTAATAGACGCTTCCACAAGATGGTCATATGTAAGCCTTCTATCAAGTAAAAACAATGCATTTGCAAAACTACTTGCACAAATCACCTAATTGAAAAATCATTTTCCTGATTATACAATAAAAAGTATTAGATTGGACAATGTCGACGAATTCACATCTCAAACTTTTAATGATTATTACATGTCAATTGGAATTAAAGTGGAACACACTATGCCACATGTTCACACACAAAATGGTGTTGCTGAATCCTTAATTAAGAGATTGAAATTAATTGCAAGACCACATCTAATGAAATCAAAATTACCATCATCGGCCTGGGGTTATGCAATATTACATGTAGCATCATTGATTAGGCTAAGACCTACAGCTTATCATAAATATTCGCCAATGCAATTAGTAGCGGGTCATGAACCTAATATTTCACGTTTGAAAATCTTTGGATGCGCTGTATATGTGCCCATTGCTCCCCCTCAATGTACAAAAATGGATCCACAAAGAAGAATGGGAATATGTCGGTTTTGAATCTCCATCAATCATTCGATATCTTGAACCATTAACTGGTGATCAATTTCAAACTAGATTTTTTGATTGCCACTTTAATGAGACAATATTCTCATCCTTAGGGGAGAGAATGTGGAATTATAGAAAAGAAATATGAAACTTATTTGGAAAGGAATGCATTTAGAATATTTAGATCCAAAAACAAAATCATGTGAACAAGAAATACAACGAAATGTTCAGCTACAAAGTGTTACTAACCAATTACCTGATGCATTCACAGATACTAAGAAAGTTACAAAATCACATATACCAGTAGCAAATACTCCTGCTCGAATAGAAATTCCTGATGAAAAGGAAAAAAGTGATGAAATTGTTGTGCAAAGAAAGCGTGGAAGACCATTTGGTTCAAAAGATTTAAAATCAAGAAAATTGAAAAAACAAGAAAGTGCACCAAATGATACTCAAATTGAAAGTGAGAATAAAGAAGAAAATCAAGATATCTCCGATAAAGAAAAAGAAGAAAATGAAAATAATGAAACCTCAATAAATTATATTTTCTCCAAGAAAAAATGGAATCGAAAAAGGATCATTCCAAATGAATCCTTTGTTTATTCCATAGTTATTGATATAATAAATGATGAAAATGATCTTGAACCAATGTTGATAAATGAATGCAGAAAAAGACCTGATTGGCCAAGATGGAAAGAAGCAATTGAGGCAGAGTTAAAATCATTTAAAAAAAGAGAAGTTTTTGGGCAAATTTTATAAACTCCAAAAGGCGTAAAACCTGTAGGCTTCAAATGGGTATTTGTAAGAAAGAGAAATGAGAAAAATGAAATTGTCAGATACAAGGCAAGACTTGTAGCCCAAGGTTTTTCTCAAATGCTAGGAATTGATTATGAAGAAATATATTCCCTAGTAGTTGATGCAACCACACTCAGATTTTTGGTAAGTTTAAAAGTTTCTCAATCCCTACACATGAGATTGATGGATGTCGTAACTGCATATTTATATGGGTCGCTTGACACAGACATCTATATGAAGGTCCCTGAACTTACCAATAAAGAATGTACCTAGACAAATATTTTCTATAAAATTAAAGAGATCATTGTATAGATTAAAGTAATCTGGGCGAATGTGGTATAATTGTTTGAGTGAATACCTTATGAAAGCAGGATTCAAAAACAACCAAATTAGTCCATGTGTATTCATCAAATGATCTCAATCCGATTTCGTAATAATTGTTGTGTATGTAGATGACTTAAATCCGATTGGAACTCCGATAGAAATTGAAATAACAGCTCAATATTTGATGAGGGAATTTGAGATGAAGGATTTAGGAAAAACTAAATTTTGCCTTGGACTACAAATTGAACATTTAAAAAGTGGAATATTTGTCCATCAAAGCAATTATACTAAGAAAGTTTTAAAAAGATTTTACATGGACAAGGCTCATCCACTAAGTTCCCCAATGGTGATACGATCACTAAACATAAAGGATGACCCATTCCGTCCACAAGAAGAAAACGAAGAAATTTTAGGTCTTAAAGTGTCATACTTGAATGCCATTGGTGCTTTAATGTACTTAGCAAATTATACAAGACCTGATATAGCATTTTCTATAAATTTATTAGCTAAGTATAGTAATGCACCAACAAAAAGACATTGGAATGGGATAAAACATCTATTTCGATACCTAAAGGGAACTATAGACCTGGATTATTTTTCCAGTCAGGAAATGATGCAATACTTACTAGATATGCTGATGCAGGATATCTATCTGATCCGCATATGGCCAAGTCACAAACTGAATATGTATTTACATATGCAGGAACCGCAATATCTTGGAAATCAACAAAACAAACTCTAACGGCTACATCCTCAAATCATGCAGAACTTTTAGCTTTATATGAAGCCAGTCGAGGGTGTGTATGGTTGGGATCCATGATCGAAAAACTCCATGAAGATTGTGGTTTAAATGACACAACTAAGGCACCAACTACAATTTATAAAGATAATGATGCATGTATCAACCAAGTCAGAGAAGGATACATCAGGGGGAGACAGAACAAAACACTTGTCACCAAAATTATTCTTCGCACATGATCTGCACAAAGATAAAAAGATAAAAGTCCAAGAAATTCAGTCCTGTGAAAACCCCACTGATTTATTCACAAGTCACTTTCGTCAAGGAAATTCGAGTATTTAGTACGCAAGATTGAAATGTGCCGATTTCGAGACATATGTTAGCTTCAAGGGAGAAATATGCTCACTGTACTCTTTTTTTCCTTTGATCGGGTATTCATCCCACTAGGTTTTTTTTTATAAAGGTTTTTAATAAGGCAGTTTAGGGCTATGAATTTCATAATAAAATTTTCACATATATGTAATGCATACAAGGGGGAGTATTACAAGTGATATGACAATTCATGTAAATGCATTGGTATGTGGAATGCTATCTTCATGAATAGTAGTTTTGTTTTAGTATTGTAGGCATCTTGCACTATATATATGTGCAAGATTCTTCATTACCAAAAGACTATAAGAAGGATTTAAAAGTTTATCAATCCATTATACTATTTTTCTCCTTATTTTCTCCTTACCTTTTAACAAGTTTTATTTTGTCATCTCTATTTTTACAACCATGATTAACTTTTTTTCTTTTCTATTTTGGTTTGGATTAAACTGAAAAATTCAAAAGCAAATTAATTTTGTTTGATTTGATTTGAATTATGCAAAATTTGGGTTGAATTTTGATTGAACAATAAAAAAAAACAGAATTAAATTTGGTTTGATTTGATTTTATAAAAAAATCTATCGGCGAATCGAACTTTCACCCCTAGTTGAGACTAATGTGATGTGAAATTTTATTTAATCACAAGCCCACAATATACATGTAGTTAAAGAGTCGAGCACAAGGAAGTTAGGGTCAATAATATTTACTTAATTGGATTTTAACTATATGAATGTACTATCTAGGATACTAAAATCTCCTAATTTCATATGACCATCAATTATTACTTATTATCTATAAATTATAGATTGTAAGTGTAATTAAAAGGCGATTTATATTAATCTCAAACTCCTAATATATTTAATTAATTAATCAATAAAATCCTATTTATTTTTTGTCATATTTTCCTATATTGATGATAAGACTTAAGAATACTAAATGCAAATCTTTGGAGGAACTCCAAAATAAGACTTAAGAAAATATGATGATAAGAGGGGTTTATACAATTAAAAAATATATAAAATAAACCTAAACCTAATCATACAATATAGACAATTAGTTAAAAAGATAAAATTAATTCTCAAACTGCTCAATCAGCCTTGACTAGCTAAAATCCTAACTAATCTCGTTTTGGGCTTTGGCGCGTGAAGATTTAGGGAGATTGTTGTCGTAAAATGGTCATATTGTTCTGCACAGGTGTTCGTTTGAGGTGCATAATATATCTTAAAAAAGATTTTGAAATCATCTTTCCAATGACACTAGTCGTATAATTCTAACTTGTGTGTCAAAATTTATGATCAAATTAGTAGCATTACTAAAGATAAAAGCTATAATTATCACTACTGAATCAAATATAATTAAAATTAGTTAAGTTTATTCAGGTCGCATGAGTCCACTACTCTAGTCTGATACGACTATACTTTATAAATGGCTAAACTACCAAATCTTTATATTCAAATATTTGTTTGAGGTGTATAATCACTTGAAAAAATCTTCAAGTCTAATTTCAATTTCAATTGTTTTACTTCATTCTAAGTTTTGAAAAGTTATGATGAAAATACTATAAATGTGTCAAATTTCCTCAAAATCATTACATGTATGAGCCCTAATGCATATAATTTATCACGAGCAAGGATTTAAACATATAAAATGAGGGTTATATATGTAAAAATAGAACACATCAATATTTTGGTAAATATTTATTTTTAGAGGAATAAATACTACAATTAGATTTAATGATAATAAAAGAAATCAATTTTTAGAAGGTCACACATCAATACTTTTTGATTTCACTAAAACTAAAAGTTTTTATAAAACATAGTGGACCGAACAAATTGAGATTTTGTTACTAAAAGCGAACAAACTCTATATCTTAGCATTAGCCTAAAAATGCTTATTTTAAGATTTTTTTTTTATAATTCTGCTTATTTTGTTCAAATTTTTAAAAAATGTGAGTATATAGTCCATTGATACATCGAGAAAGTGGGTCACTCAGAAAAAACCAGTAACCACTTTCAGGCGTCATGCATAGCATAACAGTTTCACAAATTCTTGCTTGAGACCGTGTTTTGTAAAGATAGCTCTCAAAAGCCCGGCCCAAATGTAATTTATGTTAATTTTAAAAAAAAAACTGACGCGCGTGTGTGAAGTGGAATGTGAAAAGTCACATAATATATTTGGGGTTATAACAACATTTATTTACGGTTATAACATAATATATTTTTAGTGTTATACCAGCATATATTTAAGGATTATAACATAATTTATTTGGGGTTATGATATAATATATTTGAAGTTATAATAATATATATTTGAGGTTATAACATAATATATATATAGGGTTATAACAACATATATTTGTGGTTATAACATAATATGTTTGGGGTTATAACATAATATATTTAGAGTTGTAACAATATATATTTAAAGTTATAATATAATATATACGGGGTTATAACAACATGTATTTGGGTTTATAACATCATATATTTGATGTTATAAAAATTTTATACTCTCAAACACATGTCATCATAGGCGGACCTAGCTTAGAGCGAGGGGTTGCACAACCCCATACTTCAAAAAAAATAATCAAATAAATATTAGTAATATAGGTTTTGATCCCAGGACCTCTATATTCCAAGTATATACATCCCTGGCAATTGAGCTACACCTTAATTAATTGAAACTAATTTATGTTTTTAATACTTTTTTGATATTTTGTTTTTAATACTTAACTTAAACAACATGTTATTATTATCTAATGAAATCAGTATTTAATTTTTCAAAGAAACCCACATTGTAGTATCCCATTAACATTTTGTTTACAATTAGGTAATGTCATGTTTGGGAATGATGATTTCATTTGAAAATTTAAAATTGACTTAAATTAATTGTTTGGCAAATCAAAAATTTTCAAATTTGAATTTATATCTAATTTTACCATTGTTTTTAAAGTAGTTAAAGTTGAGAATTTGAGAATGACTATCCAAACCTTGTGATTCTCAAATTCTTCATTTATGATTTCATAATTGAAATTCATAATTTGAAATGAAATACTTGTTTCCAACATTACATAAGGTATTTAGGGATTTTTTTAGTTAATGTCTTTATCTCTAAATATCTAAAATTATTGTCATGTAATAATTTATTTCTTAAAAGGTTGAATTTCATAAAATCAAAATTGTGAATTATTGTTCAAATTAAATTGGTGGAAATGATTTGTAAAATCAAAATTGGAAACGATGATTTCATTTGTAAATCTGAAATTGGCTCAAATTAATTGTTTGGCAAATTTAAAAATTTTCAAATTTGAATTTGGATCAATTGAACTATTGTTTTTAAAGTACTAAAAGTTGAGAAGTTTAGAATTGCTTCTCATGCTTTGCATTCTTAAATTATTATTTATGATTTCATAATTGAAACATAATTTGAAATGAAATACTTGTTCCCAAACACAATATTGAGATTTTGAAAAAATTTAATTAGACTTCATACTATAGTTTTATGGGTTTTAATTATTTTTTGTGAAAGATTAGTTTATATTCATAATAGTTATATTTAAATGGGGCCAAAGATCTAATTGTTTGATTTCGGATTGTAATGGTCTATATTAAAATGACTCATTATTTCATGCGTAGTTCTTATTTATTTTAAGTTTTTGCTACCAACAGTCAATCGGAAACTATCTCTTTATAATTTTTTTCTAAGGGTAAGATTACGTAAATCTGGCACTCCAAACCCCACCCTAGGTAAGAGCCACTTAATGGCATTGAAGCAATGGAATGTTGTACTCTTATACTAAATTATGAACCAGAGAGTCATTTAAATTCTCACCCCATGTGAAAATGATATTCTTTCTCTTGAATATAATCCAAGAATAGGAATTTCACTCCAAATCATACAACGTTTTATCTTACGTTATCTAATGTGCATTTAGAATTTACTTTAAACATCCAAAAAAAAAAAGAGTTTAACTAAGTTGTGCAACCCCATTCTTCAAATCATCGGTAAACCCCCATTATATATCCAACTAAATATATTATGTTATAACCCCAAATATATTATGTTATAACCATAAACATATATTGTTAGAACTCTAAATATATATATTATTATAACTTTAAATATATTAGGTTATAACCTCAAATAAATAATGTTGTAACCCTAAATATATGCTGGTATATTACCAAATATATTATAGGGTTTTTCTCACTTATACCCACGTACTTTTAAAAATTCTCAGTTGTACCCAATAAATTTACCAATTCTCAATTGTACCCAATAATTAGTATTAATTTAGCAACAATATTCATTTTTTAATGACAACTTAACAGCAGTTAGTTGGATTTAACCAGTGAGTCAAGGGGTTCAAAAAGAAGCAAAAAGGGAAAGCATGCTCTGAACACCACCACTCCTGATCTAATTGATAACATGATATCACAAGAACCTCAACCGAGTCAACTGGGAATTTTGCCTTAACTTTAGTGTTTGATCTTTTTTTGTTACTCTGATCTTTATTTTAGGATATTGCTATGAATTACTCTTTGAACATTTTGTAAATGGTATTTATATGAAGTTAATGACAAATCAGATGAATTTTTATACCAATGACTAAACAAAGCTTTTCATTACCAGTAGCATTATAATGTGAATATGGCTTATATCAACTCTTTTTTTTTAGAATTACTCTTTGAACAGTCCTATTTTAGAATTGCTCAGTGAAGAAGGAAATTGAAAATGATGAAGGAAGGTGAAAATGAAGTGTTGGGAATTATAGTCACGTGACATTTGGGGGGAAATTTCCCACCAAAACCCAAAGATTACTGTTGTTAAGTTGTGGGTAAAAAATGGTTATTGTTGCTGAATTAACACTAATTATTGGGTACAATTGAAAATTGATAAATTTATTGGATACAGTTGAAAATTTTTAAAAGTACGTGGGTATAAGCGAGAAAAACCCAATATTATTCACATGTTTCTGTTTCTCAGGAGAGCACCCGTAACAGTTTCTGTTTCTCTCCCCCTCAACTTCTTAACCGCAAATGTTCTCGTTCTTGTACTTTCAGCTTCACTCTTCCTTCCGCTTCTCTCTTTCTCTCTTAGATTTTCAAATCTCTATTTCTTCTCCGCTAATCAAATTATTCACATTTAAACTCAGAATATGAAGCGAAAGAGTACTCAACAAGCTACTGCTACTAATCACGCAGCTGAATTTCCCAAGAAAAATAAACGATCGAAAATTCCTCGCAGAAAACGAACACAAATTTATTCAATTCTCTCCAACAATTCCACTATTTCAGACGTTCCTCACAAACTCAATTTATCCTTCAATTCTACTAGCGATGAAATTTCCTGCAATACGACACTTGATTCCGTTACTTTGCCTCCAAACGCAGCGTTTCCTACAAGAAATGCGGTGGTGATGCCGGGGTCTTTGCTGAAGAAAGATGTTTCTCAAGTATCCGTATCGGAGAATTCATTTGTTGAATCATGCTCTGTTTTCGTCGCTGAACCAGAGTCGAAGCCAAATCATAAAGTTCCGAATGATTTCTCAAAAATTCTGCATTCTCCAGCGGATACGACAGCGACTGTTGAGCAGAAATTGGCCGAAAATAACTCTGGTGATTTTATCATTGGACTGTTTAACTCTGATTTGGCTTGTACTGAGAGTTTTTCGTATGATGAATACGAGGTTTCGTCTATGACGAATTTGTCGGAGATTTTCTCTGGTAATGGAGTTTCTGAGCTAGACGATCTCACCGATACTCCTTCGTTGTGGCTTAACTCTTTCTCTGGAAGTCAATTCTCCGAGAAATCAAGCGATGATTCTACTTCTCCTTGTTTCTCTCTCTTTAAGGAGATTTCTCAACAATTCTTACAAATTAACTCTAGTTCTTTAGATAATGCAGCTTCCTCTCTCTTCAATGATCAGTATTTTGATGAAAATGCTGTGAGTGTTTAATTGGATTTAATTACTTAATCAACCGTATAATTGAACAAGTTTTGTTTAGTTATTTGATTTGCAATATTGTTTGTAGTATTATAAATTTGAAAGTGAAGATGATGAAGAGAATTACCGTAGATTGAGGAGTAGAGAAAGCAATCAAGCATCAAAAGTGAAAGAGTACGTTAAAGAGTATGATTCTGCCACTGTTTATGGAGGATTAATCACTGAGCAGAGATTATTGATGGTCAATTGGATTCTTGAGGTTAGTTTCTATGTTTGATCAACAATTCACTACGATTGGAAGCTTTAATCACCTCGACAAGCGTTGACGTCATATTGTAAGCAAAATGACGGTGCAAATTACTCAGAATATTTAGCCAATAATTTAGTGCCACGTAAGGCGTTACTCCACGTCAGGGTTAGATTCTGAATCAAGTTACAAAAAAATGAACATTGTCATGCTCAAAGTCTAGATAGGCAAGTATAGCGGTCCTATTTACTTTTTGATGTTTAGAAACTGAGGGTGAGTATAGCGGTCCTATTTACTTTTTGATGTTTAGAAATTAAGGGTGAGACGATTTTAAAATAAGAAGTCTATATGCCAATAATTTGCATTATTAGCCTATCTCACCCATGTATGAGGTGCGCCTCACGGTTAGACAATCTCATACAAGAATTTGTGCAACCATTAATGGTACAAACAAACTAAAACATTGGTAAGTTTTGAACCTCTACCCAACAATATCACAGAAAGACAAATTACAAACTAAGCTACACTTGACAAATGAATTATAAAGAGTTTGTTAATATTTAAGGCCCCTGATTTCTAGGGGCCCTAGGCGGTCAGACACTTTAAATGGACCTAGAATCACCTTTGATAGTCCAGCATATGCCACTTATAGGAAGTTATAATTAGGGGTCTGGAGAGTGTTAAAATAATTCACACCATATCTTTTCAAGGGAGATTGTGGCTAGAGAGATCCTAAGCCTGAGAAAGGTTTGCAAAAGACCAATAACAACAAAAAAATATCATAATGCACCAAAAAATGCAATAATAACTAATAGTCTAGGACAAGAATATGACATCTCTAAATAGCCTCATTATATCTAGTCAACTTCTAAGAGTGGTGCAACTCACTCATGTCATTTTCATAATTTGCTCCTCTTAAGTTGTATTATGCCTATTACGGCTTTTCTTGTAATGTTTTTCACTTTTCTCACGGAAGCATTGATGATTTTTTCTTTGAACATGTCCAAACTATCTCTCAATTTACTTTCACTCATTTTTGCAGAAATATATACAACCTCTGGTTTCTTTTCAAACTTGGTTCCTAATCTTATCCAATTTGGTGTGTATATATATCCACCTTAACATTCTCATTTGTTACTTCCATTATTTTATGCTCATGTATCGTAACGTACAAAAAACTCTAGTCCATTATACAACTAGGTAAGTCAAATAGCAACTCGATAAAATTTATCTTTTAATTTTGTTGGAAAACTCCTATCACATAACATCGTAATGGTTGCTATTCATTTAAACCATCCAGCTTGAATTCGATGCATGACATCTATTATGTTATTCTATTATTATCGTCAGTTCAATCTAAACATACATCTGATAGGAAAACCGGGTAAGGTATGCTTCTGATCTATGAGAATGCATATTGGAAAGTACTTTGAATTACTTTTCTACAAGGACGATGACTTGTATGTGGTCGTTTACAGAGAATTTCCGTAAAACTTCTATTATTAAAATTTTACTAATACGCATAGCAAAATTTTTCATATCACTGCACAAGTTAAATTTGAGCTAGTAGGGAATGTGAGAAACTGGTGACCAAATAGGATTCAAGGAAAAAAGACTAACAGGACCACTGACTGTTAATTATGATTTTGCCTAATTATTATTCTCCAATAGAATCAAATGTTTAGATTATGTTATTGTGTTCAAATGAGGCAACGTTGAATACATGATATATAATTGACTTAATGAATCTGTTGAAGCAAGAACCAATTTCCATGACAGTAAAGATGACTTTAAACACCTTGTAGCTTATGCATTGTCTTGCACACTTGAAAATGGTGTGGGATATGCAATGTGTAATGGGATGCCAAGGTTTGGATCAATGTTGAAGATTTGGAGAGCTTTGGGGAACACATGTGGTGGCTTGTTCAAAGCAAGAGAGTGCTCAAGGGGGTTGGGATGTGCCTTGAACGAGGCAAGACGCAGAGGCATGCTCGAACAAGGCACAGGCGCAGCACAAACAGTAGCATTCTGGAACAGCTGCTCGTCTGAGGTTCGAGCAAGTCCCACGCTCGTTCGAGCAGGCTGTCCAGTGGGACAATTTTGCAATTTTATTATGTTGCGGGTTTTGGCTTGGGGACCAAGCTTCTAGTCCTAGGGCTTCTAATATATTATATGCTAAATAAAGGGGCTATTAGAGCATTGTGGAGAGCCTAATACATAGAAACAATCAGGTTTATCACCAAGAGAATTCTTTCTTCCTTGTATTAGTATAGTTGTCAGAGACTGACATTAAAGGTTGAATCTTTACTTTGAGAGTTTTCTCAAATGTTGGGTGAGGCTTGTCATTAGGGTGTGTTGATATATTAATGAAAGTAATCTTGTTTTGAGGAGGGTATCCTTAGATACCTCATTAATATTTGTGTTGTTGTTCTTGGGTGTTGTGCTTTGGTTTTGTGCATTCTTAACCCATTTGTTCTTCATCAAAACCCACAAAACCCTTGCATTCAGAATCAATAATAAATTATGATGCCAAATTTTTGAGTTTTAAATTTAGGTTTTTTTATATAAGTTGACGGTTCGTTCAAAGTTAGAATACAAGAGGGTAGTAGGACTGATGATGTCAACCTTTATATGTTTTTATAAATTAGTAAGGAAATGGATTGGATGTTATAAACTAAACGGCTCTCATTGGGACAATATTTAACGATGAGGGTGCTTATATTTAATCCAGATGATGAAACGGCCAAGAGTAAAAACTTCTTGTGGATTCATGGTTTTAATTCCCATGAGATTGTATAGAATTGTCCTTATGCAAAGTGTTTTACTTGATCAATTATGATTAACAAACATTTTCACATTGAGTGCAAAGCATTCACATAATACTGCACTAAAACTTCAAATATTATTTATTGAGTTCAAATCAGAATAGGTTTAAGAAAAGTGTTGAACAAACTGTTTACTAGTATCCTCAAAACTCATTACTGCATTTAGTACAATTTATTTTTGAAAAAAAAAACAGACGTCCAGGAAAAAGGATCTCCAGGGTGAAACAACATTTCTTGCTGTGCGTCTCCTTGATAGATTTTTGAGCAAAGGGTTTTTTACAAATAGGAAGAACCTACAACTTCTTGGCATAGCTTGTCTCACCTTGGCCATCAGAATAGAAGAGAATCAACCTTACAACAGGTATTGGCAATTATATTATACCTAAAAATTCACTTGCTTGTTTACCCACATTTATACAATAACTCATACTAACATTTTCTGTCTTCCTCTTTTTCCAGTTCTTGTGTACTCATTTTAGTTTTATCATTAAAATCAGCCTCATAGTGAGGATTG
Organism: Amaranthus tricolor; assembly: GCF_026212465.1. Classification (NCBI taxonomy): domain Eukaryota; kingdom Viridiplantae; phylum Streptophyta; class Magnoliopsida; order Caryophyllales; family Amaranthaceae; genus Amaranthus; species Amaranthus tricolor. The sequence continues at coordinate 8,849,458 of NC_080058.1, forward strand.
ATTGGAAAACGAAACAGACATGATTGTATTGCTTTTATATATGGTTTAACTTTAATACTCAACTAGCTCTCTATTATGCAAGTCAACTAGACCTGATGGTTTCTTTGTGTTTTATTCCGTGGTATTCTTCTTATTCATTTTACTATTTTACCCGTTAAGCAGCATCTGTTTTCCGCTTTGATAGAAAAAAGTTGATGATAGAAGAATCTCATATTTAGCCTAATTTAAAGTTCTTGATTTTCAGTGTCCAGCAAAAGTCATTTTTCGTGGGAAACAATGTATACTGCAGATATGAAGTTGTTGCAATGGAGTGGGCAGTCCAAAACGTCCTTAACTTTCACTGCTTCTCGCCAACAATCTACTCTTTCCTGTGGTACATAAAAAATTCTAATACCAACATAATTCTGCTCTAGATGAATAGGTAGATTTCAAATAAGGAAAATTAAACAAGGACACATTGATTTATCAGTGGTATGTCTTATTGCAGCTTAAAAACTATAATTACAGTTGATTTTTTTACTAACATCAATCTGGAAATTCTCAGGTTCTATCTAAAAGTTGCATCAGCTGATGAAGAGATGCAAAGAAAGGCCAAGTATTTGGCTGGTCTATCACTGTTGGATTATAGGCATCTGAGATTTTGGCCCTCAACTATAGCAGCAGCGCTGGTATTCTTGCTCTCCATATTGACAGATCGAGAAGAATCGAGCTTACGAGTCATGGAGGTATATGAATTTTCACCACCTAGCTTTAATTACATAATTTAATATTTAGCTACTTGATCTTATAGTAAGAATGTTATGTATGATCAAGATTTATATTCCATAGTTATCACTATCTACTCTGAAAATTCTCCTCCTTGGTGTTCCTTGATATGTTAAGGTTTCCTGCTGATCACACACAGATTGCGCCTCTAAATTCACTTGACTACACAATTTCTACCTTGCTCAAATGGTCATGTTTCCCTTCCTTATAGTAGCTTATATTTCGTTTTAAAGTCCTAATCCTTCTACCACAAGGGTGCACATGCCTTTATTTTTTTCCACTTTGTGGAGATGGAATTTCAAGTTTAAATTTAGAATCTTAGTATCTGAAATTGAGGAATTAAGGCCAAACACAAATAGAAAGAAAAGGAAAAGGATACATCATATGTACATGTTCTAATTTTGCTTCAGCCACCTTCAATTTTGCTAGCGTCTCACACAATCCTGATTGTCTGCAGGCTCATATCAGAACAAAAGTTAATGATCTACCTGAATGCCTCGAGGTATGGAAAATAGTTTTAGAATCCGAATCATTCATTATTGATTGTGCTATATATACTCTTCTACAAGTCCACTGTTTTGATGAGGCAAAAATTTATACTTCTTTGGATACAGATAATAATGAACTAAAGTAAAATGACTCATTAAATCATGTACACTTTTTATTTATATGAAGATACAAATAATGTTTGCTACCAAGGTTCAATCGAAAACAACCTATTATTTTTATCATTAACAAGTGTAAGGATGCGTACATCCGACCCTACCAAACCCCACTTAGGTGGAAGTCACTTAATAACATTTGGGTAATGAAATGTTGGTGTATATATATATACTCTTCTACCTAGTTCATTGTTTCAAATCTTCTGCTTCTTCGTACTATATATTAGTATTAATCCAAATCTTTTTCAATAGAGCCTAGAGTGGTTGGTCAAGTACGCTTTGGAACAAAATGCATTCTATTCTTGATTGAAAGACTATGGTCATCAACACAACCCATGAAGTACAATAATTCAAAATTATTCAAGTATATAAAATATAGCTCTAATTTTTATGTACATGGTCCCATATGTTCGGGAAGTATATACTCAAGGACTAGTACCAGCTAAATTCCAGCAGCATACGGGTAAGAAGTCCCAATTCTAACTTGTTTCCTGCACAAATCTAAGTTTGGTATAGGAATCCTTTTACACCACTATTTTTGTATTCATAATTCACGTAAAAGTGTATAGACTTTGCCGCTTTGGAAAACGAAAGAAAGAAAGAAAGAAAAAAAAAAAAAAAAAAGCCAAATTTTGCCAGTTAAGAAGAGGTGTTTTGGTTGAGCTTTATGCCAAAGGCATGAAGCTTTAAGGAAGTCAATGGCCAGGCATTGATGATTAGTCCTTGTAGAATGAATATATTTGCAGGACAATTTTGTGTGCTTTAGAATCAATTAATGAGAATGTGCTATTCGGATATTGGAAATTACAATTTGCTATATTGGTAACTGGGTAAATAATTGTATTGTTAATACTTTAGTAAGCACTGGCGTGGAAGTTCAATCATGTGCATGTCTTTTTCATTGTTTGTAATTCTATTGCTTTTAGCACTTAAATGCCTCGTTGTTAGTACTATTAATTTCTCCATTAAGCATCATAATGATTGTTTTAAGATAGGGAATGTGAAGTATGAAATTAGTCAAATACTTGCATCCTATATTTCATCAATGATGGGTCATCATTCAACTCTGTTCGATATGACTAAAAAGTGAAATTAGTTTGACAAAATAAGTTCAAATTCACATATGATAATAATAACTCGATTTTATTTAAGAAAGCTTAAAATTAACTTAATTTCTGATAATTATTTTATTTAAATTAAAATTTCAAGTATAATAAGAATTACAGCTAGTCTTTGAGAGACCGTCTTTTTAGGAGACATATTTTAAGCCTAGCCTATTAAAGATTAATTTCTATTTACCGTATTCTCAATGCGTACTTATATTATTCTTAATGCTTACTTATCGTGTCCTTAATGGCTATTTTTAATATCTTAAATGTCTGCTTACATCATTCTTATTGTCCATTTACTATATTTTAAAAAATATATAATAGGCCGACCCAATTAAAGAAGGTTTTTCAAAGAGATCGTCTCTTACAAGAATTTGTGTAAGAATTATTAGATGAGTGCGTGTTTAAATTGTATAAATGTGTAAACTCTACAACGTTAGCCCTTTGTCTTCATAAATTTCAGAACGTCATACGCATCACATTGTTAGTTTTTGCTAAACTCATAAGATATTAAGTAGAAAATTTTAATGAAACCTACAAATTATATTCGAATTTGATTATAAATATTTTACAGTCTGTTTTAAATTTAACAGCGTATATTTATCTATCAATCTATATCATATACTAAAGACCTTAAATTTCAGTTAAAGGTGTCACAAGCACGTTTTATTATATTTATTATTATTATTATTATTATTATTATTATTAGGAGGTGGACAATGATATATACAATCCTAAGGGTTATAAATAAGAAAGAATCTTGTATATTTATATAATTTAATATTATTTTTGCTTTAAAAACATAAAAATTTAATTATATTTTATTAGTTACCATTTATTTTTTTATGGGAAGTTAAAATAATTATAAAAAATATTAATGATTTTTCAATTTTTAGATTAGATTCTCTTGAAAAGTTAAATTTTTGATAATAAAAAAAATTTGCCAATAATTATGTACATCCCTTGTTGGAAAATTTAGATAGAAAAGTAGTGAATTGATTTATTTAGAGAGGAAGGTGAGCAAATATATAAAATGGCTATTTTTATTCATTGCCAAAATTTGATACATCAACAGGTATTTATAGTGATCAATTTGGTTACAAGCTTACTAAAATATCTTAGATATTTTTATTTTTTAATTACTCTTTCTCTACAATAATATCTTAGATATTTTTTATTTTTTAATTCTTTAGTTTAGATATTTTTATGTGTAATATTTTTAAAATTTTAGATTTTTCTAAATTATTTTAACACTCCCCCGAAAAATCTTGAACTCTGAGTTGTCTTCTGAACTTGATAAATCTATCAGTTAATATGGGTTTTGTGAAAATGTCTGTGAGCTGCTCCCCCGTCTAGCAAAACTGTAGTTCGATCTCTTTCTTGTCTACCAGCTCACGAATGTAGTGATGTCGTATCTCGATGTGTTTTGATCTGCTATGAAACACTGGATTCTTCGTCATTGCTATTGTTGACATGTTGTCGTTGAACATTGTAGTTGGTGTTTCCTGCTTATGTAGTTGATCGATCAATATCCTTCTAAGCCAGATTGCTTCACATGCTGCACATGTTGCTGCAATGTACTCTGCTTCTGCTGATGATAAAGCTATCGTTGCCTGCTTTTTTTGATGACCATGAGACCGCCTTGGTTCCAAGTTGAAATACGTACACGCTTGTGCTTTTTCTATCATCCACGCTTCCAGCCTAGTCACAATCGGTGTATCCTATCAACTTGAAATCTTTTTCAGTCTCGTATATGATCCCTATCTGAGAATCCTCTTTGTTGCTATTAGATGATCCTTGCTCGGTTCACTCGTGAACCTGGAAACGATGCTGACAGCGTTGACTATATCTGGTCTTGTATGTGTGAGATAAAAGAGAGAACCGACCAAGCTTCGATACATTGCTCCGTCGATTTTTGGTTTGCCATCATACTTTGATAACTTCTCATTGATTGCCATTGGTATAGCCAACATTGATTGCCATTGGTATAGCCAACGGTTTACAGTCACTCATGTTGAATTTCTTGACAAGGTCTTCTGCATATTTATCTTGTGATAGAAATATTCTTCCTGAGCTTTGTTTGATTTGTATGCCAAGGAAGTATTTCATGGTACCGAGGTCTGTCATCTCGTACTCCTTTATCATAGCCTTTTTAAATTTTTCGATCATTGTTGGATGTGTGCCTGTATAGATTAGATGATCCACGTGCAGGCATAAAATGAGAAAGTTGTTATATTGCATCTTGATGTATAGTGAAGGTTCACTTGAACTCTTGATGTATAGTGAATGTTCACTCGAACTCTTGATGAAACATGCTGAAGAAGATAATTATCAATATTGATGTTCCACGCTCGAGATGCTTGATTGAGTCCGTAGAGAGCTTTTTGAAGGCGGTATACTTTGTCTTCTTGGCCTTTGATGACGTATCCTTGCGGTTGCACGACGTACACTTCTTCTTCGAGTTATCCATTTAGAAATGTTGGTTTGACATCGAGCTGAAAGACTGGTAGCTGAAGTTGTGCTGCTAGTGTCAAGACTGTTCTGATTGTCTTCATGCGTATAACTGGTGCTTATGTTTAGTGAAATCAAGGGTGTAGAGTCTTTCTTACCCTTCTCATTTTCAATTCCTTTTTAATGGATCCTTCCCCTATATATATATATATATATATATATATATATATATATATATATATATATATATGTATATATATATATATATGTATATATATATATATATATGTATATATATATATATGTGTATATATATATATATATATATATATATATGTATATATATATATATATGTATATATATGTATGTATATATATGTATGTATATATATATATATATATATATATATATATATATATATATATATATATATATATATATATATATATATATATATATATATATATATATATATATATATATATATATATATATATAACAAATCTAATAAGAAGGGTGTTGAAAATGAGAAGGGTAAGAAAAACTCTACACCTTTGATTTAACTAAAATAAAAAAATCTATGGTCACAATTAAGCCAAAAACACATAATTGTAAAAGTAACTATATGTTACACAGAAAAATAAATATAACATAAACATTTAATATGTTCTTACTTTATAACATAGTATCATTTTTTGTATATATAGTAACAAAACAAAATCAAACTAAAATTCTTTTCATCCTTTTTATTTTAAAATTCTTCTTATTTATATGAGAATTAGGAAATTAAAGAAACTAATGATGTAACCATACATAATTATCCACGGCAAATATCCTACAATAAAAAAAAAACTAATTATATTCACTCGATCCTCAATTCCTTATGGATGACAATTATCACGGAAAATATCAAACAATAAGAAAATTTATATGGTTTATTTGGTTAGTGGTACTAAATGTTGGTAATGAGAATAATTTATAGTGTAAAATTTTATCAAACGTCTCAATTTATTCCCATGGTAATAAAACTTTAATCATAAAAAAGTTTTCTTATTTACAAATTTCCATTACCACATAATATCACCTCTCCCAATAATATGCATTGGAAATGAAATTTATGAAGAAAATGAGACGGTTAAAGTTGGACAAGTACGACCATCAAAATAGCAAGAGATTTTTCAACTAAAATTATACAAATTTTCATTTTCATTATTATCATTTAATACTATCTATGAAATGGGCTGATAGAGCACACCTAGTTTGCTTGATTTTGGAGGAAATTAAAGTCAAGTTTCTTGAGTTTAGGCATAAGCTATCTTGGCTCTATACAAATCCACGGATTAATTTATTAAATGTGTGAATTTAACAAACATATACTAATATTATTTAGTTTTTAAATATGAACAAAGTATATATTTTTAATATACTCCGTAAGTCAAAAAATAATCCTGAGTACAAATGAGATGAAAATCAAGAAAGATAAATAAAGTGTTTAAAAGGAGTATATTTTATGTGTAAGTGGATAAAATGTTCTGATAAGATGAAGAAGTAAGTTTAATAAGTGAATAAAAACTAAAGAAAGAGTATGTGTAATGGTGAGACAGATGAAAAAGAAAAACAAGACTAATTTTCAAAAGTTATTTTATTGCTAAAAATAGAATATATTTTGAAAAAATAACCTATTTAATATATATATATATATATATATATATATATATATATATATATATATATATATATATAGCTTTAATGATGAATAATATCAATAATCCTAATGTAGCCTGTATTTCAAAACAAACAACATATATTTTAAATTCATACTTGTACTTGGTATCTATTTCTTATTTTGCATTTTTTTTTTATTTTAGTGTCTTAGAATTTCTTACCATTTCTTTTTTATAATAATCTTAGCTTATTTTAATTTTATTTATGAACTTATTTCCTTTTTATTTTAACCTCTCACCATTATTCATCAACTTGTTCTTTTGTATTTCTTCTGTTTTCTTTTTACTTGTTTTCTAATATCTTTTTACTATGTTTTTCAATTGATTATATCTAGAGATATTTAAACTAAAATTATAAAAATTTAATATTATGAAAAATATGTGTTGTGACAAATAAAATAAAATTTTATATGACTATATTTTTTTTCTTGTATAAACTAGCCGTAATATACAAAATAAGAAAGTGATAAAATAAAGTTGGATGTTACTAAGAAATGGAGGATGAATTATTCTTCAAAATAATATCTCAAAATGATGGTAATTGAGGGGGACAAAGGTCAAAAGGAGTAGTTGAAAAGGACCAAGACCAAGTATATATATACTTCCTCCGTTTCAACATACTTGTTATATTGGACTTTTTACGCAATTCAATGTATTATTTTGATTTTTTATATATTAAATTATAAATGTCTAAAAATTATTAAAAAAATTAATATTATGAAAGTATGCGATTAGACGATTTAAATAAGATTCCACTTAATTATATTTTTTCTTATACATTAGCCGTAATATATAAAATAAGTTTGAACTGTATTACAAATATAGCAACTAGTTCGGAATGGAGTGAGTAAAAACAAGTCCATTCCACTCTTATATTTGTTGTTCCTCACATCTCTACATTCTGGTATTTCTTCAGTGTCTCTGCCGGGTGAAAGCGGAGCCAAAAGTGAACTCATCATTTTCAAAAACAACCCCTCAATTCTGGTAACTGCTCATACTTCTCCCCCTTTTTTATGATTTCTTCTTCTTTTTTGTGTTTCTGTATCTTGAATAGATTACATATTAAGATTCTTAGATTTATACAATCCTCTAGCAATTCAGAAAATCTGTCTATAATTTTACATTGTCGTCCAGTTTTGCTTTTTTAGAAATTCCAGTAGCTTTATGGTTCTAGGGTTTTTCTGGTACCTCTTCTCTTTTTTGAATTCTATTTTATTTCTATTATAGTCTATTTGAGTGGTAAATTTGTGGGTTTGTTTTGTTTTGTTTGATCGGTTTCTACTTTTTTTGGGTTCTTATATAATTTGCTAATTTGTTTTGTGTTATTGTACTTTGGTTGGTATATGGAGTATCTATTTGTTGAGATCATGTTCATGAAATACCATCTTTTTGTTTTTTGTATTACTGTTGGAAATTATGGGGTGGGTTTTATCTGAATTCTTCTGATTGTAGTATAACTTAAACGTCAAATAGATGTTGTTATAAGTTATAACCCTTGAGTTGAAGGTTTTGAATTTTCGATGAAGCACTTGATAAAATTGCTATAGGGAAGAGTTCAATGTTATGAATACAGAGTTCAAGGTGAAGAGAGGCCGAAAAGTCAGACCTTAATTGTATCTTAGATGTCGAGCAGTCGAGGAGTCTGAAAAATAGACTATAGTTGTCTGAGGGGCCAAAATTTATATTCCAAAACAAAAATTCAAAAGCTAAGGAGGGCCATTGCCTATTGTAATTCCTAAACACCTTCCCTCTGCCCCTGATTTAAGAAATTTGAGTCATTCATGCTTATTAGTTTCATGTGTTGCTTGTTACTTCTAGTTAAAGAGCTAATGAAGATCAGTGTGATCTTTGTGTTGTAAAATGATTTTTCCTGTAAAAGTAGGGTTCTCTTTTGAGGTTTATTTTGGTTTTGGATGTGTACTTTATGAATTTTATTCTCGTGTTATGTAATTTCTGTTCTTTTTGTGTGAAAGCGTCCTAAGTTTCAACGGCTATTAGATTTTGCCGTTGGTATGCTGTTGATTTGGTGATCATTGAATATGATGAAGCTAATTTATAGGTTATGGAGATGGAATATGTATAAATGTTGCTGATATTTCTACTAAATTAAGGATTGGCTTGCTCGTCTTTACAGATTGTTCAGTGGTGTGTGTTTCGTTGCCACAATGGCTCGTAGTTTAAGTTTGGGAGAAGCAATGGAGATTTTGAATGAGGCATTTTCGAGAACAAGGAGGATCATGGAAGGATATCCTGATATTAAGTTCAGTGCAGAGGAGTATCAAAGATTCTATCAGTATCCCATTTTGCCTTTGTTGCAATTTTGGCAATAGTCATTTTTCTTTCCGTCGTGAATCTTTTACTCCTTAACTCTTGTAGATGTGTTTACTTGTTGTGTGTACAGAGAACTTCAAATGAGAATTCCAAGATGCTTTATGATCGTTACAAAATTGGTTTAGAAGAGTGTATGAACTCATTGGTAAGATTTAGCTGCCGAGAACTTCGTGAATCTATATGTTTATTGTTTATACTTTAAGTCTTCTACCTAGGGTTATCTTTAGAATCCACTCTACACAAATAAAGCTAATGAGGTGGTTGAACTTAGCTAATCTTCATTGGAAGATCATGGCCACGTCTTCCCAAGTAATATTATCAGAAAATTGCCAGTTAGAGTCTTTAGTGGTCCTTTGTTATACATAATTTTTGAAAGTTGTGTTGTGTACTATGTTATTCGAATTCTTCATTTTGCTTTACGTACCCGTGTCCGATCCTTGATACTTGGACATTGGTATGACACTTAGATACTTCATTTTAGGCATTAAATTGAATATTTAGACATATCTGACACTTGTACACGTATCAGTATCCAACATTAGTATCCGAGTCCAAGTAACATGGGTTGTGTAATTTCTTGATTAATGAATTTTATACTCCTGTCTCAATGTTCTCAAACTATTTGGTTGGGTGTTCTCGACTCGTGCCTTGGTTTGGCTGGAAAATTTTATTTTATATCCCACCAAAATTTGTATCTTGGAGTACCTTCTCAGCCTTTTATTTGTACTTCATATGATTTCTCTACTTCAAATAACTGAAATTGGTTACATGTAGTGACAAAACTTGGGTGAAAAATTAAAGGCGAAAAATTTTAAGCCATAAACTTAGATTAAATATTAAGGAGGTAAATGTTTGAACACTTGACCTCTTGGCTATTCAAAAAATAATTTGTGGGGGTGGGGTGGGGCATGGGGGAGGGGGAAGACGCCCCTCCTGACCTAAAAGAAGAACCACCAGTGGTGATTACAGGAGGCTTTGTCCTCATCTACAATATCTAGGTACAATTTGCTAAGCTTGGCAGTTCAACTTTCTTTTTTGACAATACAAACAACCAATACCGATTGAACTCAGGAACATTGAGGCCATTAGATGTGGTAGTTCCTATAATGTGAAATCTATACTGTGAAAGATGGTCTATGGAGAGAACATGACAAGTGAAGGTCCACTTGCTCTATCTACTATTTACGATGACTCTGTAATTCATTTTTTTAATAAGCCCTCTGCATTTTTCTAATCTATTTCATATGTACTCAGCCCTTTTCATATCCTCAGGTCCTTCCATATTTGGATGATAAAAGTGGTACAATTCTCTTGACTGAGCTTATGGTGAAGTGGTCTAGCTATCAGTTGATGGCCAGGTGGTTATCTAGATTCTTTCATTACCTTGATCGTTTCTATATCCCTCGTGTTGGAGCTTTTGGCCTTTTGGAGCTAGCTATTAGAACCTTCCACAATCTGGTAAGCTGTTTTGTTCTATGCTTAAGCATCACTGCTGATTGTATTCACTCAGGGCCGATAACTTGTATTTTCTTGAACTTTTATTGTTTTTCAGGTGAACCCAAGATGTCAGACTAAACTCGCTGCTGCTGCGGTATTTTTGGTAGGATAACATTCTTATCGCGTTGGTTGTCATTAACTAGTCCAAAAAATTTTGTGTGTCCCTGAGCTACTATCTTATCCTTTTCAGATAGATCAAAATCGCAATGGGGTGACAATTGATGGGAACCTACTTAAAAATATTGTTGAGTATTTTGACGTTGCACAAACAGTGGGAGGAACTTGTTATGATGAATTTGAAAATACCTTGCTTGCAACTTCTGCAGCTTACTATTCTCAAATTGCTTCACACTGTCTCGTGAATGATTCATATGCCGATTATATGTATAAGGTTCTTGCAAAAACTTCAAAGCATTAAGTAATTATATTTTGTACTAATTACTATCTTGGTCTGATCTTTAGTACTTTAATGTGGGGCATGCAGGTTCAATGGTTCTTAGAACAGGAAAATGAAAGAGCTAACCTTTTTTTAAACCCCTCTTCAAAAGATAAGCTCATGCAGGTACACTTACGTCTTAAGACAATTCAGCTTTGTAATTACAATTTGATCTAGAGTAATGTTGTGTATCAATCTTGTGTATTTGTCGACTTTGAACACCCAACGATTTTGTAAGTGTAATTCTAAAAAGAATTGCTTTCTCACCTAATCTAATTGTTACTGGGTCTTGTTCTATTTTCTTGAAGGTGGTCAGATCTTGCTTGGTTGAGCAGGTCTTGCCAAAACTACATGAGAAGCAACAAGCTGAAAACCATGACAAGTCAACAGATTTTCAGGTAATATTTTTTTGTAACTTTTGATTACTGGTTGATGACCATGACCATGACTATTTTTGTGTAACTTGTGATTACTTCAAAACCAAACTTGATTTGGTTTATTTTCCATTTCAAGTCGAACCACATTTCATTATAATCCAAACCAAACCGAATGGAATGCAAGGAAAACCCAATATAAACTGAAAACCAGATAAGAGAACTAACTTAGAAATTTGAGTTGATAAATTTTATTTGTGAACTAAAAGATCAATAATTTCATTCACCTACTATTAGATAACCAATAACCGACTTTGGTTCACCTAGCAAGATGCTACGTAGTTTACTTCATCTTTCAGACTAAATATGGTTTGGGTTTTGATTTTTGGTTTTGAGTTAGCTCCAACCAAAATATTTCGTTTTTTTTTTTAATTTTCTAATCCGAATTTTCAACTATAATTTTATAAATTAGAAACATATTTTTTATTCGGTTTGTGAAAGCAATCATTGGGCATCAATTCCTTATTCGATTAAATATGAACTTTACTAGTGGTCTTAGCACACTTGACTTTGGAACATAACTGAATTTGTTGTGAATAAACTTATAATCTTTCTTTCTCTCTCTCTCTATTAAAATTTATCCGTCTTAAATCTTAACCATTATTCTTTTAAGAATAATCCTCCAGAATTGTATGTACAATTGGAATTAAATGTAAAAAAATTCATGTAAAATAGAAGTAGATGACATATTATGCATAACTGAAAAACCGACTTTACTCATTTTAGAAGAAGATTGTATTTGTTATGCCAACATTTTGTTCTCTATTTCGTATATCATGTTTGTATCAATACTTGATTGATCTCTCAACAGCATTCCGGATTAAAACACAGCATGCTTTCTACGCTAAAGATACAAATTTTATACGATTCATCACTTTATTACCATTGTCTAAATGCAATCGGCTTCTTTTGCAGGATCTGCTGTCTAAATGTGCTGGCCTTAATCTTGGGGATCGCGGTTCTGATCCAAACTGGAATATGGTGCAGCAACCTTGATGTTAGTCGCGTTAATGGACGCAGGTTTAAGTTATAAGCTATAGTTCGAAAACACAAGTGTTGGGACTAATGTGTCTCCAGTCCACTCATGCAGTTTTGAGAGTTTGTTAGTTTTGTTTTGGGGGAGGGAATTAGCAAATACAAATACTTTGTATATATAATGAAAGGGAAGAAGAGTATAGCATTCATTCATATATTGTAATGAGCCATTCGACGAGCAAGTGCTTTGTGCAATACATTACAACAACCTTCTTCCTATATATATTCTTGTGTCATCTTTCTTTTTCTACTGCTTCTAATTTGTGAATATAAGCCACTGCGGAGGTATCTATTCGGATCATTGGGTTGATTTCAGGTTAGATGTTTCGGATCGATTTGAAATCGGGTTTTGTGTCCATATTGTAAGTACAGCCCGTCTTGTATGAAACCTTCTCACGGTGAGACCTCAAAACAAGAAGCCTATAAGCTAAAAGTTTCTATTAGTGGGCTATTTAACCCAAATATGAGGCACGTCTCAGAAAATTTGAAAAGGATAAGCCAAATTATTAAAAAAAATCATAGAATAAGATCAAAATCAACTTATTTTCAAATGTAAGCGCCTCCAGCCCCAAACCTCAGGTTCGAAGCTGTTTGTAGTTACTAACTACGAACAGAGGCAAACTGGTCAAAAAAATCAACCAAGCTGTTCGCAATTAGTAACTAAGAACAATTGATTTGGTCAAAAAAAGCCAACAGCTCTGTTTGCAGTTAGTAAGTGCGAGCAGACCCATACCTGAAGTTTGGGAATTAGGCGCTTACTTTTAGAAATAAGTTGTTTCAATCTTATTCTATGATTTTTTTTAATAAATTGGCTTATCTATTTCAAATTTTCCATGTCTCACGGTGAGACTGTTATACAATAATTTGTGTTGTAAACTTGTAATTAAAATAATTGTAAATTATTTTAAAATTGGGTCAAATCTGGTACAATTACATGATTGGGTAAATTTCAAGTCATAAGATCTGTTTTGAATACATCTATGAGAATTAGTATAAGATGGATTGGATTTCATGACGCTGAAATTGAAGAAATGTGCGAAACAATAAGTGCAACATCAAATAATCCAGCGATAAATCAACGATAAGAAATTAATCCTAGCTGTGGAAAAGATAACATAAAATTCAAGCATCCTTATTAATTAGACTTGAGAGCTTGAAGGCTCGTTAAATTAAAAACATTAATTGTAAAAGTTCTGTATACAAATTAAAACATGTAGTTGTTTTATACTGTCTTTCTTGCATCTATGTCTAGTTATCAATTGTAGAAATAAGCACAATATATACGTCAGATACAATAATTGAAGCATAACCTACGACGTTGTTCAGCCTGTACAGAGCATACCCCCATGTTGGTCCTTATTAAGACCCTGCCATAAGAACTAAATATACAATTGTACCCTATCGAGTATCTCATCGATACTTCTTATATTACAGTTATCTTTATTAAGTATCCATTACTATCTAACATTTTATTTGGGTGTTTATATCCTTATGTGAACCTAACCAATTATAACCAATTTCAAACATCATCATCATTATACACAAATAATTCTCAATAAAGATATACATAACTATCAGCTATGTCTAAGTGTGTACATACCATTAAAAATAACAACCACAATTCTCACTGCAAAACAAAAAGGCACTTCTATTGTACTCTCACAAATTGTTGTCCTATCACATAAACATCCAAAACACGTATAAAAACATGCACAATAAAACCAAAACATCCCAACACATAAAACATATAAAAACAAAAACGAACCAGCACCGAATAATTAATTAAATCACGAAAAACGTAAAACAACCACAAATTTACATCATTACCAATAAAACGTAAATCTGAAAACTAATTTTTATTTTTGTTTAAATAAAAAACTAAAATATGATTAAGTTAAAATAATTAAAATATATCTCAATTAAGATGACTTAATTTATTTGATAATGTAAAACCTTATTCTATTGAAAAATGTTGCAAAGGAGGTGTGTCATAATTACCAAGTCATCTTCATCAAGTACAAGTACCTTTGTAACCTAAGCAAGAACCATTTGCAACTACTATTGTTTTCACCCTCCACCATAGACCATGTGATGGGAAACATTTAATCGTTATATTCCTTTCTAATTAGTAATTATACAATACTATAAAAGAATTGAAAATTTTCACATTACGATTTTATAGAGTTTTGCATTAATTATAATTTTAGGTATTTAACGTATGTTTTCAAAAAGGTTTTTATTAGATCAAATACAATCATACAATGCTATAAAAAAATATAAAAATTGTAAATAACGATTTTATAGAGCATAACCAAATGAAATCATTTTTATAGGTTAAAATTTAATTGTATGACATTCAAATCATATTCACAATAATATGTAATTGTGTCTTTCTTTAAAATTTATATTTATAAATATTTCTATACCAACAAACTTCATACGTTGCACGAATTTGTATACTAATTGCATATAAAACTATCCACCGATAAAGGTCTTAAAAAATAAATGTCAATGTTGATGTTTTGGCATCCTTATAGCCAACCGACTTAAAATACTTCATAGTGAACATGGAGTCTTTGAAAGACAGTGAATATTGATACTTGTTAAAATACAAATCGACATAAACCGTATTAAATATTGATTTAACATGAAACTCACAGGATTTGAAAAAAAAAATACAATTGACTAAATTCAAATTATCAACTTGACCCATTATAACCTGAACCTAGAGGTAGTGCTCAAAGTGGATTTAAACTAACGTTAAAAATGAATTCACAATTACGTAAAAATCAATATGGATATAAGACTTGATTTTAAAATGATTTAAAACACCTAATCCTAAATTGGCCCAATAACCTGAGTGAACACCTCTACCTCAATCGATTAAAAATAGAAATAACAATGGGCCCAATAACAGTTTTAGTCGAATAAGTAGGCAAATACCAAAAGTCTCAAACTGAGACCAAGAGTCGGCCCGCTCAATTCGCTGCGTGTAACAACATCACACGTTTTCTCCCTTTTTTCCATTTTCTGCACATTTATCAATTTTCACATTTAAAGGTATCAATTTTGACCTTAAAGGTATCAATTTCAATGTAAAGTAATATTTAAACATATCAATTAATGTAAAAAATTTCAATTTGAACCTATAATTGATCAATTTTGACGTTAAACTGATCAATTTCTACCTAAATATGGTTCTGTTTCACAATTTTAGAACGAAGTTATATAAAATGGTATTATTCTATCATTCTATGGATGAATTTCAAACAACAAATGAATGGTCAATAAAACTATCAATAATAGTGTTAAAATTATTAACATATTAGATTTGAACTAAATGCAATACAATATATCTATACAATATGTCTATACAATTTGAATACTTATTTTTAAGACGATAATTGAAGATTAGAAGTTCAAAATTGAGTTAGATTATAAAACATCATTGTCAAATTATGTTATAATAATTTAGCTATTAATATGTTCAATTTGAACTAAAACCTATACAATATCATTATAGACTTTGAAATATTTATTTTGAAAACGATAATTGAAGCTTACGTTCAAATGAGTTAGATCATAAAACATCAATTGTCAATTTATGTGACATAATTTAACTATTAGCATATTCAATTTGAACTATTTACAAATATATATATATAAATGTACTATTATTGATCAATGATGAAAGAGTACAAGTACTCTTATGTTCCATTAGAACCATCATGTTGCATTAAACAAAGTACTTGTATTGTACAATGTTTTAACACTATTATTAATAGTGTTATTGACCATTCATTTGTTGTTTGACATTCATCCATAGAATGATAAAATAATACCATTTTATTAACTTCGTTCTCAAATTGTGAAACAAAACCATATTTAGGTAAAAATTGATCAGTTTAACGTCAAAATTGAGATTTTTTAGTTTAATTGATCTGTTTAAAGTTTATTTTAAGTTGAAATTGATACCTTTAAGGTCAAAATTTGATACCATTAAGATTAAAATTAAAAAATGCCTAGAAAATGAAAAAACGAGAGAAAGCATGTGAGGTTGATACACGCGCAAATCTAGCCGACCCAAATTGACGGTCTGATTATGAGGCCGTCTCGTCCAAGACCAACTAATTTACAAATTCTACTTGAAATAAAAATATTTCTTTGAGCTTTCGTGAATGATTATTATAACACATTATGAGTAAATAAATTTGTATATTCAAGATTTCGGATGTTCACACAGGTTTTGAGTATGTACAATATTTAGATTAGGTCAATCTAATTATGCATAACTAGTATAGAAATTCGTACAAAGCACGAAAGTTGTTGGTATAAAAGTATATAATATAAATATAAATTTCAAATACAGATGCAATTATATTTTAAAACTTAGAAGTATAAAATTGTAATACTCCTATTTCTTATAAGATAGATAGAGAATTTTAGAATATATAGTGCTTTTAATGTAAAAAAATCTAGTTGTTAAGATTAGTATTAATTAAAGTCTCATACTTTTTAAGACACATATGGGTAATCTTCTAATAACGTTATCATAATTATTCTTTATCATTCTCAAAATAATTTTTAATTATTATGTATCTTTTGATTCTTGATGAAATATTTCAAAAATTAAAATTTTAATGTAGAAACTTTATTAATTAGCAAATACTTCGACACAATAAAGCAAATATATATGTTAAAAAACTTAAATAGAAAATATTTTTTAACTTTTAAAATTTAAAAAATAATATTTAAAAAAAATTAAGATAACATATTTAATTGTGATATACTACTCATATATTAAGGAATAAATTCATGTTAACTTAGTAAGAATCATTTCATATGGCAAATCTCTACGAGAATGCCATGTGAAATTTTTCAGCCTTTTTATTAGATTGTATGATATGATATGATGATATTTCGACAAAATAGAGCAAATATATATGCTAAGAAACTTTAATTGAAAATCATATTTAACTTTTAAAATTCAAAAATATATTATTTCAAGAAATTTAAAATAGCGTATGTAATTGTGATATACTATTCATATATAAAGGAATACGTTAATGTTAACTTTGATGAGAATTATTTCATATGGCAATTCTCTACGAGAATGTCATGTGGAACTTTATAGTCTTTTGATTAGATTGTATGATATGATACTCTCTTCGTTCCTCAAAGTTGTTCCTATTTGTCACATTGGGTTGTTTTATTTATTGTTCTCATAAATAATCTCTCTCTCTCTCTCTCTCTCTCTCTATATATATATATATATATATATATATATATATATATATATATATATATATGAAAAAATTAACCTCATACATTCTCATTTTAATATTTTAGTATGATTCGCACATATTTTTTACTAACTTTATTTTAACATTTTTAAGGGTGTTAGGTAAAATGGCTTATTGAGCAATTTTAGCTTATTTTGATATAAATCGAGGGTTGAATGGTCAAACCAACCAATGCTAATGTTTGGTAAAGTAGCTGGTTGAAACAACTTATTAATATGAATAAACTATTTTAAACAAGTTGCTCATAGCAACGAGTTCATAATCAACTGGTCAAACCAGTTAATAAATTAGTTGGTCAAATCAGCCACAAATATCAGCAACCAGCTATCAGCTGTTTACCAAACACCCCTTTTATATTGCTTATGGTCCCTGTATGTTTCCTACTAACTTCATAAAAATATTTGAAAAAATTACCGTGAATAATACAACATTTTGTTAATTTCCTAACAATAATACCAACTATTGATTAACCATGAATAATACCAACTTAAAAGGGTGTTTTTCTAGAAAATCACTAATAGGTTAAAAATCAAACTATAGGTGATTATAACCCAAAAAAAATTAGTAAATTAGTTAATAAACTAAAGTTGGTATTATTCTAGGAAAATATCCCCTTAAGTTGGTATTATTCATGGTTAATCAATAGTGGTATTATTGTAAGAAAATTAACTAAAGGTTGTATTATTCACGGTAACTTTTCCAAAATACTTTTTTAAAAGCTGTGGTCCCCATTTTTTCTAGTAACTTTCTTTTAATAATTTTTTAATATTTATGGTCCTCAATTTTTCTTTATCAAATTTATTATTAAATAAAATAATATATGTAACATCTAAATAAAATTATATTTTTCTTAATTCCTGTGAACATTTATTTGGGAACTTCTTTAGGAATGGAGGGGGTATGATGTTTAAATAGTCGTCAATAAAACTTTATTTATGTTTAAAACATATTTAATTTACGCTGTTATTGGGCTGCTATTCTTTTCAACCATTAATAAACGTATGGAAAAATTATTGTGAATATTTCAATCTATTTTCAATTACCTGTTAATAATTCCATTTTTTGAAATTTTTTTAATAATCCAACCTTTACTTTCAGTTTGTTGCCAATGGACCCTTCAAAGAAATGACCTGCTATATCAGGTTATCTCTCATCTTTTTTCTTCTTTATAATAATTCAATCTATTTTTAATTACCTGCCAATAATCCCACCTTTCAAATTTTGTTTAATAATCCATCCTTCAAAAAGCTAAATGAAATTGTTATTATATTTTTCAAGCTTATAAAGTTGATCATTACATAAATAGTAATTGTCTTTACATACATATCCCATCAACTAGGGGTGTTCAAATATCTGACTCGCTTGACCCGATCTGCCGACCCACTTGACCCAACCCACTAACCCACATCCTATATGGCGGGTCAATTTTTTAAAAAATAATATAATTCGAATCTTGGTACTTGACCCGCCTTAATCGGGTTGGGTCATGGGCCACAATATACATTGAGTCGGCCCGCCGACCCGTTATATATTATCTTTATCAAGTTGTTATTTACACGTTAAAATTTTACAATCACTATAATTATAAAATTAGTAATAGTCATAAGTTTTTCACTTCCCTTCAAAGTAAAATACCTCTTTAAATCAGTGGCAAAAAGAAATTGAGTATTTTAAAAATTGTGGAATTTTTGATAATAATTGAAGAGAAAATATGTTAAAGAAATTAAAAGAGACTTAACATTCAAAAGGTGGGATTATTGGCAGGTAATGGAAAATAATTATTAGATTATTATAAAGAAGAAATAAGATGAAAAGTAACCTGATATAACAGGTCAATTTTCTGAAAGATCCATTGGCAACAAGCTGAAAGCAAAAGTTAAATTATTAAAAAATTTTCAAAAAATAAAATTATTAACAGATAATTAAAAATAGATTGAATTATTCACGATAATTCATCACAAACTTGTTTAACTTGATTATCTAACTTTTGGTGATCAATTTTAGTATTACTTCATGGATCAAACTTACCCAACTATGAGTTTATGACTTTGTCAAATTTGGTAAAATCTTAGAATAAAAAATTTTACACAACATAAGCACAATAATATATTTCTATGAATCTTAAGATATAAAAATTTGTATAAAATAAATTATACACTTAAATATTGAGACAAAGTCAGAATCAAAGTCAGTGTAGGTTCAAATCCAAATTTCAAGTCGGATTATCGAATTTTTTCTGAAATCCAACCATGATTCGATCTCGATTGGAGTCGTATTACACATCGGACTCAAAAATCGTTTTTTGTTTTCAAGTTTAAATAATTAAATCCAACTTTTTCTCAAATTGCAAGTCTTGTATCAGATCGTCTCATTGTGAGATACAAAAGTCTCAATAGTAAAAAAGACATAAAAAAATTGAAAACTAAATTTCCACGTATGTAGGAAGCAATTATTATTTTTAAATATTTGGCTAATCCAATTAAAATCGTCTCGCGATAAAATAACCTGAATAAAAAATTTGTGTTTACAAATTAAGTCGAACTAAGGTCGAATTCAAATCTAGACGTGATATCAGAATGTTTGCGGCCCTAAATTTAGGGCTCGGTCAAGACCAAAACAGATTATTTGAAAAAAAAGATTTTTTAATAACTTTAATCAAAAAATAAGCTTCGGCAAAATTTTATTTCCAAAATAAGCGTCTTTGGCCCCAAAGCTAGGCTCGGTACGTAATTGCTGTTACTAACAGTGAATATAAAGAAATGGTCAAAAAATTTAGTCAAGGGTAAAGTCGCAGTTACTAACAACAACATATGAGTACAATAAAGTCGCTGTTAGTAACAACGACCTTATGCGTGCCTAAATACTAAACCAAAGGTGAAATGAGGAAGGAGGAAGAAGACTGCTGTATTTAGGCACGTATAAGGTCGCTGTTACTAACAGCGACTTTATAGAACCCATACGTCGCTGTTAGTAACAACGACTTTACCCTTGACTAAAATTTTTGACCATTTCTTTATACTCGCTGTTCATTACAGCAATTACGTACCGAGTCTAGCTTTGGGGCCAAAGACGCTTATTTTGGGAATAAAATTTTACCGAAGTTTATTTTTTGATTAAAGTTATTAAAAAATCTTATTTTTTTGAAATCTTCACCAAAACACAACGAAAAACACACTTCAATTTTTATCATTAATTATACTTCTTAATATCTGTATTTTATGTTTTTTATTTTATTTTTATTATTAATAATTGCTTCTGTTCCTCTGTTGAAAACTCCCACTCCAGAAAGCTTAGAGAGGAAAAGGAGGCTGGAGAAAGGAGAGAATAGGAAGAAGAGAACCCATAAAGAAATAAACCTTTTTAGTGTCGATATATTTCTATTTTTTGATGATTTTGGGCTGAATTAATATTTGGAATTATATTTAATTTTTGTGGGTTTTTAGGAAATCTTGCTGTAATTTGATTTTGTTATTGATTCATTGAGATTTTTTGTTATATTTGGTTTGCGGGTGGGTTATTGTGGCTTATCATGATTGTTTTGAGGGCTTTGTTACATGGGTTTTTTTGGGTATTGGATTTTCGGATTGCTATTTCAAAATTTTGATCTTTTATTGAGAACAAAAAACTAGTCTTTGAGTTTTTTTAGTTTTTTAGTGAGGATTAAATTTTAGGTGTTTTTTTTTTTCCCAATGATAGTGTTCTTTGTTTACTGCATTCTTAGATGGTAATTTAAGGTTTAGTATTACAAGTTGAGTTGGGTTTTTTTCTTTGGTTTTTGGGGGTTGTGGATTAAGATGAAAGGCATTGAATTTGAAGAGGGGGAAGCTTATTTTCATGAAGATGATGATGAAAACATTGATCCTGATAGAGACTTCGCTTACCTTGTAAGCATTTATTGCCAAAGTTTTCATCTTTTAATTAATTAAATAAATGGGCATTTTGTACTGAAAATTCCTGTAATTTGTTTCAATACACTTGGGATTTTGTATATTTTTGTATAGAACATTTGAGTAGTAGAATTGCGGTGGACTATTTTGTATATGATTGTTCAAGTGCTGTTAACTTTGGGATTTGATTTTAAAGATATTTGTGTTTCAATTTGAGGTTGTAGGTTTTATGTAATCATCCACTTCATATGTTGATTATTGCTGTTATCCTATCTCATTCTGCACTTGTTTGCGAGTTGGAGATTGTGGCTGTGTATAGCTGTCTTGTAACTTCATGACCATGGTCTATTTAGCTCTAGTTTGGTGTCAATTGTATTGGTGATTGAACTATTTGCGGACATGTTTGTGCGGTTATGTTATTTTTGTTTGCTTTGTATCACCCTTATGGCCTGTTTGGTAGGCGGTAATAAACGGTAGTAATGAGAATGAAAACTAGTGTAATTTTGGTTAAAAATTTCTTGGCTACCTTGATGGCCATGCTTGTCTAACTTCAATCATCTCATTTTCTTCATAAAATTCATTCCAATGCATTACCATTGGTAGAGGTGGTTTTAAATCATTCCGATTACCAACATTTAGTACTACCAACCAAACGGGCCGTAATTGTATATTGACTTGATGGGTGTTGTTATTAGAGTCGGAGGATGCATCTTAATTCAGTAATTGTCATGGATGTATCTTTGCGGTCAGTTTGAATTGGTACATCAGTACATATAAGCCAAATCGAAACTTTGCTATCCAATCAATAAACTTGAGGTTCTTGAGAGAAGCGTGTTGGTTATGATTTTATACGGAATGTTGTTGCTTTGATCAATTAATCATAAACATGTGGATTCACTTCATTATAGTAAATGTTGTGAATGTTTCAAACTTATATCCGACATAATGAAAGTGGTGTTTATTCTTTAATTTACACCTAAAGGCTAAATGTAGCCCTAGTCTTGTATATAGTTGGACACTTTGGTCTTGTAATGTTGGAAGCTTTTGCAGACCGTGACACGTCCTTTATATTTGATTTCATTATAGCATTGCTGTTATAGTTTGGTTGGTATATTATAGAGGGTGTTTTGGAATGAACTAAATAGGTTTTGTCAAGTTTGTTGTGATTATTGTAAGTTTATGTCAAAAGTTTACTACTACAGATAGTGTAAGATGCCAAAGTATAAGTTCAATTTGATTCCAAATCATATTCTTCTTGGTCAATTAATTTGGAGATATGTCCATTTTTCACTATATTGAATGCAGTCGTTCGGTCTTGTGTCGATAATTTTGGATATCATATCTGGTTTTTGTAAATGTTTCTCATGGGAATCTTTGGCGTTTAGTGATAATTAACTTTCATTTTTTGTCGTGTTGTAGTAGTAGTGTATAGTATGAAACATTGTAAATGTAAAGCAATACCTTTGTTTTCCATATCTTGGAAAGCTTCGTATGTACTCTGACATCCATTATATTCTGTTTTATAATTCTTAAACCTTTCTTTGAAGATGAATGAGAATGGTGCAAACAAGGTGCGTACCATAGTGTAAAAAATTACCACATCACCTTATCCTGTCTTTATTTTAAAGAATTTGTTCCTACCAGTATAGGTTGAGACAACTGCAAAGCCCTTTATATTGAGGGCAAAGCCGTTTGAAGATCATTACTATGACCGTGAGAACAACATTTTGGCGCTATGGCGTGTACATAACAAAGGATTATGACCTGTGAAAAACCAAAATAGTGAACCTCAAACATAGTTTTAGTTTTTCCATTACACCTGAGTTTTTGGCTATATAAATACAAGAACACCTGGATCCCTAGCGGTTATGGATAATTGTGTTGTATTTTGTTGTCCAAGGCTGTTTTGACCTCCAGCTCCAAGAGAAATGGAAAGAAAAGATAAGGCTTTATAATAATTGATTGTATGCTCGATATGCAAATTTTGTTGAGGCCCTAGATTTTTGCGGTTTGTCCATGAGGAGAAAAGATATAGGTTAACAATCTTAATGTGCTTTGTTTGAAAATTCGTCATTTATGTTTTGTGTTTGGTTATCCAACATCTATTGAAAACCCCCCTTCATGCTTAGCAATATTGCAATCGTAGTAAATAGGACAACCTTACCTATGAAGATTGCGCTCATATTTTTTTTAAAAGTAAACTTTGTGAAATTATTTCTTCTTTTCCTGATTCCAAATTTTTGCTAACCTTTACGTGACTCTCTTTAATATGCAAAATGTGTTGATCAATAAGCAATGGGCTTTCTGATTCTATGTACTAGAGGCATGTTCTAGGTTCTTCCATGTTCAATGTTCTTTGAATATTGTAAAAAAACATATGTGCTTCTTGCTATCCATCGTATCTTAGCCCTTCCTTCATCACAAATGTAGCTTTATTTTCTTGTAGTTTTATTTCCAAAAGTAAGAGATAGACTACTCCAATGCATATCGTAGTTGTAATAGAACAACGTTGGCTGATTTTTCTTTTTCATTAATGAATTTTGTGAAGGTTTTTATTTTGAAAAAAAGATCAAGTGATGGTTTTAAGTATTTTTTTCCTAGATTTTGTTATCTTTTGATGATGCATTTAAGGTTATTCCTAATTTGTACAATTTTCAGTCCATCTGTACTGCTTCACATTGTGAATTGGGATTTATTTATGTTTTATATGGATGCGGTTCCAAAGACTTTCTGTTTGTGCTACTAATATTAATCAAACATTCCATTATGTGTTTATTGTTCTTTAAAGAGGCTAGTAATGACTGATCCTTGCCAACTAAAGGATATACTTAAGCTGCACTGAACTTATGACTCGGTGAAGAATTGTATTGATTTGTTTTGAAAACTCTTGTGTGCTTGCATGCTATGATTGACGTTAATTGGACCTAGTTTTGGAGATTTTACCTATTATGGATGAGATCAAGCTCTCACCTAGGCAGGTTTTAGGGGGTCCAATGTGTGCAAGCTTACTCTTGTTAGTGGCAACAATGAGGTTGTGTCTAATAAATCCTTGTTCTACTGGGGTAAGGTTGTGTACATCCGACTCCCAAATTCAACGACCCACTTTGCGTTGTGGTACTTCATGATGTTTTTTTGCAATTAGTGCAAAATACCGTATTTTTGGTCTGTAATATTTCTCTCTGATAGTATTATTGTTTTGGTTTCTGGTGTCTTTAGGACAGGAAGATTGAAAATGTCTTGGGAAATTACCAGAAAGATTTTATGGGTCTTGTTTCCGTGGAGAGCTTGGGTGAGATATCCCACCATTCGGTTATTTCCTTTTTGTTAGTCCATATTTTTAGAAATCTTATAACTATTTTCTATTCTTGCTAGGTGCAAGATTTGGGGATTATGGATCATTCCTCCCTGTACAAAAATGCTCCACTCCAATGTCATTTCATCAGAAATGCAAGAGCCATGTTAGTGTGAAGTCTCCCCAGAATCTGCCATCAAAGGTGTATATCTATGTGACTATGACTATGAAATTATTTATTCTAAGTTGTAGTTTAGTGTTTTGTAATAAATTTCTTCTTATTTTCCTGTGTTAATATACAAAATTGAAATATTTCGAAAATCCGTGCTTTCAGCCTTCCCACCAATACCCGAGCTTTGCTGCAAGTCAATTAATGCCGTCAAGATCCATACCGGCCTCTGGTGAACAGGTTGTGGAAGATATTTCTAAAATAGGGATTTATGCGATGAATAACCAAAATGAACATATACATTCTAGAGAACTTGCTTTGAATCAGCCTAATAAGTTACTGATGACTAATCCTTCTGAAAAAAACTTACTGAAGTTTCGAGTCAAAATGACATCTGAGAGCATTTCTCATCTGGATAAATCCGCAATCTATAGCGGCCTTGGTCTTGATATGTCCCCTTCTCCCTCTCCTGAGGCTAGTCCTTCGGACAATGACGGGACTTCAACCGACTTGCAAGATTCAGTATTGGATTCACCGTCGTTCATTGTTAAGGTGAGCTTGAAGCCTTGAGCACACTTTTTTTAGTATCCATGTAATTTGCTAAATATATTTCTTGATTCATTGCGATTCTTCTGGAGCAGATTATGACAGCCAAGCCTCTTCCTGACGCTGACCTGATTTCACCTCTCCATGATAGCTTGATTCATTTAAGGGATATGGAAAACTATGAGGAATCTGATTTACCAGGAGGTGGAAAAGTATTTCCCGTTGACATTGCTCATGAGAAATTAAAGCATAAGGAAACGAGCAAGGATAGAAAATTCAAGCAGAAAGATCAAAGTCGAGAGCCTGTAGAATCGATGAGGGAGAGTTCTGAATGCCCATCTAATATTGTTGCCTTGACTTCTACCAGAAAGGACGAGGATGGAATATCTACCGCCAAAGAAGTGGTTTCTAGTGCCTCCATTGATGCAATTGTTGCATATTCGGTAGAAAAGGAACATGCTTGCTTGTCGAACAAGATCAGTGATTGTAAGCCGCTAGATAAGAAAAATGAAGTTGGGTTCTTGGGTGGGGACATTGAGACCCCAATGAAAGTGGTAAGTGTAGCGATGGATAAGCCAAAAGAGGGACATGGGTATGCAAAAAAGCATTCGTTGATGGAGGATGAGGAGGATGTTATAACCTCAAAAAGGAAGACTGAGAGGGACAAAAATATCATAGTCATTCGTAGGAGTGACTCTTATGCAGAGAAGAGGAATGAGGTTCATCAGAAAGAGGATGAGTTAAATAATTTCTCGAAACAATATAGTATTCCGCATGACAAAGTGAAAGAAAATGTGCTTGGACCTGCACACTCCAAGGGCAAAAAAGTCATTTTGATTCCAAAGAGGGAATCTAGCACAGAGAAAAGGAATGTAGATGGGAGAGATAGTGAAGTGAACACGATTTCGAAACAACAGGGAATAGCAAAGGACAAAGTAAAACAGGAGGATCTTGATTTAGCATGTCTCGTTGAAGGAGATAGGATTGCAAAAGATGAGGAAGCATGTGTTTTTTCTTTGAAGAATGAGAAAAATGACAAGTATGATGATGGGTTTAAGGAGATGAAATTCAATATTGGGAACACACTTGAACCTTTGAAGCATAATTCACACTCCAAGGATATAACTCGTTTTTTGGCGAAGCAAGAACCTCCTAGTGACAAGGATAATTTGTCTTCTGCACCCAAGAAGAAATTAATGGATAGTCAGACTTCTGCTGCGGAGCCACATTCAAGGAAGACTAAAGAGTTAGCTAGTAAGCCAAATTCAAGGAAGAAAGGAAAAGACGTGAGCTCAAAGAACTTTGTAATAGGAGTTCCTGAACAAGAGACACAATCATTCACAATAAAGCTGAAAGATAAATCAAGCAGTAATACTAGTTTTGGTTCAAACATGGGGCCTAATACAGAAGGAATTCCTGCAGTTGATTTCCCCTCAGCTGAGAATACTCAGATTGTGGAAGACTGGGTAGAATGTGAGAAATGTCATAAGTGGCGGCTTCTGCCTTTAGGCATGAGCGCAAACTCACTCACGGAAGAGAAATGGACTTGTAGTATGCTAACATGGCTGTAAGTTTTCAGTACCATATCTTAAATTGTTACTTCGTGCATTAAGATTTTTCTGTATTGCTAAGTTCTACGTCTGTTTTATAGGCCTGGGATGAACAAGTGTAGTTTTAGTGAGGAGGAAACAACTAATGCACTGTATGCATTATACGTACCTGTCGGTCCTGCTTCTTTGGTTCAAAAAAATCAGTCAGCTTATCCGGATGTAAATACGTCTTTAGATGTGTCAGCCGGTGCCCTAAATGTTCTTCCTAGCCAGGCTTCTGGTTTTAATACTTTGCCCAGTGGAGGCAAAAAGAAGAATTTGGTGAAGACAAATATGGATACAGTACAACAAACTTCCTTGGGTGAACTGAGGAATTTGAAGAATCTGAAAAAACTTCCTCGGGAGCTAAGTATCCGGAGGAGTGGTGAGTTTCCTACCATGTGTGTTTAAACATCATTTATTAGTGTAGTTATTTAACACAAAATGATTTATTGGTTTTGCGACAACCATGCCAAAGACTTTAACCCAATAATATGGGGTCGGCTACATGTATTGATGAACCAAAACAAATTAACAACGGAAATCGCGAGCAAAAGTTATACTTTAATGGTACCATCTAATGCCTATCTACAACTAAGAAAATCAATTCTAATTATTATTATCTACATAGATTCTCGTTCCACTCGTATTCTATATATTGCCACATGCTCCGGCAAATCCCAATTCTTCATGTCATTCTTCACTTTGTTATGCATGCCATCTTAGGCCCGGTTCTTCTCTTCTAAGCTCCTCAAAGTTCCAACCTTACACTCGTTGTGCGTTGAGTTTTGGCATAATAGCCTGCCTGGATGCACTAAACAAAATTCAAATAAATTGCCTTTTTTGTGGTAACTAGCTTTTGTGAAGCACTGACCCCTCATGAAGTGGTTGTCTCAAATTTGTAAGGCTCCTAGTTTTGCATTTTTGCTGTGGAATTTCGCATTGGTCTTCTGTAGCATTGCAGCTTCTCTATTCTCTTAGCTTGTGTCTATTAGAATCTTACATAGTGTAAAAATGCGGTAAAGGACGCGATTGCAGAACGGCGATGCGGTAACGGCGATGCGGTAACGAGAGTGATATGGTTATCGTAACTCCTAAATGTCGGTCAAAATCATAAAATATCCCTTGATACGGCTTAATACGTGGTTTTTTTACACCTTTACAACGCCGGGAATATCAGTTCATTTATTTTTAAAACCTTTACAACGCAGCCGATGCGATGCGACCTTGTTTTTACACTATGGTCAGATACTGATCATGTGCAGTGATGGTCTTTTCTTTTTCTATTCTTTTGAGTCAGTAGTGCCCTTTATATTGATGCTTTTCACTTAATTATTAATATTCATGAGACACTTTTGCTCTTGTTATTTCTGTATATTGCGCGGTGGTGAGTCTTACTCTTATCAAACAGGGAAAATATTGGAATTTATATTATGGGTTATCCGAAGAAACTATTGTGTTTTGCATGATTTCCTTTTTATTCTCCCCCGCCTTCCTTCTCTTGCAATGACATGATTTGCAGTAGTGGCTGCCTGGTGTGCCGATGTAATTTTTCTGTCACGGATGGAAAGATGCTTTACTAAACCATTTGATTAACAGGTGATGGCAGGCCATCAAAGGTTGAAAAGAAAAGGTTACCAGATGTTGAGGTGTATGGAGTTCCTAAGAAAATGAAGAGAGTGCGTCAGCAATCAACGGAAGATTACGATCCTGGTGCTTTACGAGTTCCTCCGAATTTTACTGAAGAAAGTCCAAAATATCCTTCCGTAAAAGCTAAAGCTAGGACTCAGGGTGATGTGAAGAATGATGATGAGCTATTTGATGAGTATGGGAAGAAGAGAAAACAAAACAATAAGCAGCATCATGTTTCTTCTGATGTATTACCCTCGGGCAAAGGAGGGCACTTAAAAAATGATGTTGATGCTGAGAAAAATAGTGGGGTTGAACATATCTTAGAGAAAAGGTCTAAATCATCGGCTTTTCAGGCTAAAGCTAGTCGCGCAGTTAAGATTCGTGATGGTACTCCGAGTGATATTGCTAAATCTTATCTTGGGGATGCTGTCGGTAGTAGTCTACTCAAGGGAGGTAGGTTTGATGACGGACCTGTGGAGCAGCGTAATGTTGTTAAAGTGGCTCAAAAGACCCCTGGTGGGGGCAGAACATTTTCTGAAAGGGCCCTTGATTTGGGTTTGTTGGACAATGCTACCACCTCTAGCTCTTCGAAAATCTCCAACAAAGTGAAAGCAAAAGTGAATGAAGTGAAATCCTCCCCCGTGGGATCAATTTCATCCTCTTCTATGAACTTCTCCAAAACGGTTTCCGATAAAGTGACAAATAAGAAATCTGTGGCATACAATAAGCAGCTGCAAAAATCTGGAAGAAAATCCGGGGCAGGAAGTGCTTTAAAGGAGCTTACCCCTCATAATGAAAATTTTAGGGATCGAAAATCTAATCTTTCTAGGAATTTTGCGGTTGTTGAGGAAAAGAAAGCATCATATGCAACAGGCACGCAACCAAAGCTTGAAGATATTAAGAATACAAGTGGCAAATCAGATTCCATGTTCAAGGAAACATCCGCTTCACGACAGAATTGGAATGCTGAAAATCAGATGACGAAACATCCAAACAGGTTGAATCATGATGGAACCAATGCTGAGATAGGAAGGCTACATTTTGGCAAGATTGACTGTGAAACAGGAGTATCATCTCATTCGCATGGTGTTCCTGAACTTGATGGAGGTACTGGTTCAAGTGGTGGGAAAGTTGACGATGATAAGGGGATACCCTCTTGTAAGGATGCAATTAATCATGGTTTGAGACAGTTACACCATGCTGTGCATGCATCTAATCATATTGAAGCGTCAAGTTCTAGGAAGAAAGAATACTTCCATCGGGATGCTAAAACTGCCTTGAAGGAGGCAACGGATCTTAAACATTCCGCTGATTGTTTGAAGGTGTGTTTCTTATTACCAATATGTGCTTTATTTAATCACTGTCCTGTTAACAGTTTGTTTCACATTTTTCCGGTCTACATCAAGGTTGCTGGGTCAGGTCTAGAGAGTACCGGAATTTTCTTCCAAGCGGCATTGAAGTTTCTCCATGGTGCATTTTTGTTAGAACCCGACAACAATGAAGATAGAAGTGGAGAGATGTCACCAAATGGAGTGTATAATACGACTGCAAATTTATGCGAGTATGTTCACTTTGCAGTAGACTTTTTTATCCTCCGTTTTTCTTATTCTTGTTTGAGATCGAGTATTCTGAGTACAAAAAGCAAGCTATCCCTCTTATTGATACAAGTAATTAAAATTGAGAGTTAAATTATTCTTTCTAATTAGTTTGTTTTTAGTCGTTTTTGGTGGCATTTGTTACTGATGTGGAACGGTACTTTTACTAATGTTTTTTTTTCTATGTTCTCTACCCACGTTTACTTGTTGATGTTTTAATTTTTCTTTATTGTATACGGGTTGTGATCTTAGGTACTGTGCCCTTGAATACGAGAGATGCAATGACATGGCCTTTGCTGCTTTAGCTTACAAATGCATGGAGGTAGCCTATATGAGAGTTGTTTATTGCAATGATCTTGTTGCGAGCAGAGATCGTCAGGAGCTGCAAATGGCTGTATTACCTGCTCCTCAAGGTAATGGCGCTAACCGCTAATAATCTATTTGGGGTTGATAAATCATATTTGCTTATAATTCAAGGTATGCGGAACTTTTTTATTTTTCTTGTGCATCCAACTCACAGTGGGACTAAACATCAGAATTCGAAATATTTTGAAAGTTAGTTCAGCATTATGTAATTATCTTTGTGATTAGATGATCGAATTTATATTAATAATACTAAGTATCATGTTTTTTTTATGCAGTGGACTCTCCATCATCATCTGCTTCTGATATCGACAACTTAAATCAAGCCACCATAGATACAGTCAGGGACGGACATTCTGCTATGGATCATCGAAGTCATGTTGTTTCTGCTGAAAACAGACCCAACTTTATGCGGCTGTTGGACTTTGTATGTGTTCTTTCTGAGACAGATACTGCTTGCATTGTTTGCTTTCCCTATACCAACTTTTTTTTATAAAATATTTAGGCGTCCAACTGGATTATTTTATCTTGGGGAAAAAATTAACACTCTCGATCTCTCGGAAACAATGTAGATGTCTATCGGATATCCCTCATCCTGGACACGAGTCCCGTTTTCAGGAAGAGAAAATTGAGCTATGAAGTGTATACATTCATCCCTTGCAGAGTTGCCACCATCTCATGCAAACATGAGGAATAAAACAAACATCAAACTTGCATGACAAAAACAATTCGCTTGATCACATTAAATGCTACAAATAAGGCAATAGAAAGACTAGCTAACTTAGGAAACTGCGAACTAGAATTGCCATGTTGGGCAGCATTGCACAGCGAAACCAATAGTGCCACTTCTACTTACGGCCTGTTTGGTTAATGGTACTTATTGATGGTAATGAGAATGATATGTAGTGTAAATTTTCATGATATGTATCATGTCATTACCATGTTAATAAAAGTTTGATCATAAAAAGTTTTTGTTCAGAATTTTCCATTACCACCTAATATCACATGTTCAAGTAGTAATGCATTGGAATGAATTTGAGAAGAAAATGAGCTTGTTGAAGGAGAATAAATATGGTCATTAAATTTATCAAGAGATATTCTTACCAAAATTAAACTAAAATTTCATTACCATTCCCACCATTTAGTACCGATTATCAAACGGGTCGTTAATGCAACAAAATAAGGTAATAGAAAGATTAGCTAACTTAGACAATTGAACTAGAATTTCCATGTTAGACAGCATTGCACTGCGAAACCAATAGTGCAACTTCTACTTCTGCCCCCTCTGGTTCCCTTTTTTGGCCTCTTTTCACATTTGGGTAGGACTATTTTTATTATATTGCCTGACTAATATCCAGTCTAATTGACTCATTTTATAATTACAGACGCATAATATCAATCTTGCAATGGAGGCTTCCCGAAAATCGCAAGGTGCTTTTGCGGCTGCTATGCAAGTCTTTACACAGGCAGGAAACGAGGAAGGCATTTTGTGCATAAAGAATGTCCTTGATTTCAGCTTCCATGATGTTGATGGTCTTTTAGATCTAGTCCGACTTGCAATGGAGTCTTTGAAGAGTTGACATTTGACTAAAAACCGAAATTCTGATGCATATACATTGCAGAACCCGACTGCCCATTTTTGGTATAACCTTCGTCTTTAATATTATAAGCAAAAACATGTACAGAATTTAAACTATGAAACTGTGGAAGGATTTGTAAACAGATTATTGAATGTTCCCAAAAGTATTAAGGTTCGTATAGCGTTTTCTAAGCCTTTTTTATGATTTTCAGTTATCGGACTGCAACATTTTCGTTATTGATCCTGTCTTATGTATTTGCAGACTGCAGTTGAGATTTTCGGAGCATGGCGGATCGTCATTTGACATTTGTAAATATACAGTAAAAAACATTTACTAGAGGCGGGAGTTGCATTTTTCTTATGGGGGAGTTCATGCTGCCTTGCTGCCAGCACTCGATCGTGAGAACTGATAGGTAACTTTCTTTTTTTGATGTTACATTCAAGAGTTGATCTGAATGCTGTTTTTATAATTTACTCTTTGACCTTTTTATGCGCGAGAAGTATCGGTTAGGTATCACCTTATACACTATTGACTATAATATTCTCGACTACTCGCATATTCCCGACTATAAACCTTGAACCATTTTAAGGAGGTTCATTCGCTTACAGATGTATAATAATGTTATATAGTGCGCAATATTTTTATCGTGTACTTCTCATTCACCTTTTTACTATCATATACCCACTGATCTCCGCTCCACCAAGCCACACTTCTTAACCCATACTCACTAAGTCTAAGGTTGGTGCATTCTATTTTAGTGTGCACTGAATTCATGCAAAGCCAACTTATTTGAAGATGGTGTAGGGTTCTAATTATCAAAAAATTTACCCCTTTTTTATAGATCTTTTAAGTTAAAAAAACATGTTTAACAGGTAACCAGTGAAAAGGTTTGTTGGATGAATCTTAACTTGAAAGTTCGTCCTAACAAACACAATACTTGAAGTTGAGCCTAATAAACATTTTTGGCCAAAACTCGGCTTGTTACGTGCAATTTCTCCTTTCACAAAATGTTCTTTTGCTAGAAACCGCTTTTATCTTTGTTTTGTTGTTGCAAGAGACTATCATACAACCGGAATATTATCTAGTTGATTTGCTATTCAGCATTATCTTGTTTATTACATGAAAGAATTGTAAGTAACTACTCTGTAACATTGATATTGCTACATCTCGTATAACAATATGAGAGCTGCTTTTGAGATATTATGTTGCAATCTTAATGGAACGGATTGAGTACCTTATAAACAATTTTTCCGACAAGTTACCTTTCAAAAGGTAGTAATTGTCTAAAAAGAGGTGTGGCGCTGTCGGATAGTATAGCTGTGAAGTTAGAACTCGGAAATATTATGAAATGCAGTTTTTGGCAAAATTTCGATTATGCATCCGCATTTCGTATTAGCAATGAAGGAATGTTGCTTTACTGATGAGTGATGATTACTACTGTTGTAGGTTTGATCAATGGGTGCTGAAGCAAAAGCTAGATACGGCAGCAATTTTGGAACATAGTATTAGTATTAAGTAGCCAGGCCTCACTGTTGTAGACTTGGTAGTGCTGTTGTTTGGCTATATATCCATATACAAGTATAGATACAAATACATATAACAGGGATTTTCTTCTCCATCTTATAAAGCTTTTTATACAGTCAAACTCATTTCTATTACTTTGTTTTTTTTATAATGGGTAAATTAATAATAAATTAACTTTTGTTTGATCACTGAAAATAATTTTATCTATTATTTATTTTTAAATAAATTCATCTATTAGGTATATTTGCTAAAAATAAACCAAGCTATTGTTTATAACAATTTTCAAAGTTTCTTTGTAAATCAAAAATTCGGATTAAACAATAGTTGAGTTTATTTTCAACAATTGTACCGAATAGGTGAGTTTATTTAAAAATAAACAATAGTTGAGTTTATTTTTCACCAGATCCAGCACATATTGGTTTATTTTTACAATTTTTCTTTTTTTAAAATTGGACTAATTTTTAGAAAAAATGTAAAAAATAATCTCAATCATGACTTATTTACTCAATATAATCTACAATACGGATTAATTCAAAATTAATGTGTATTATTATGTGTTGTTTGGTTGTTTGTATTAAAAGGTAGTAATGGGAATAATTTATAATGCAAATTTCTATAAAATGTATTATGTCATAATAGAATTTTAATTATAAAAATTTTTTTTGTTCATAATTTTCATTACCACCTAATACCATCTTTTTAAATGGTAATATGTTAGAATAAATTTTATGAAAAAAATGAGAAAATTGAATAAGTACAAGCATAACTATTTAAATAGTCAATATATTTTTCTACCAAAAATTACGCTAAACTTTCTATTATCATTCACCATTTAATATAGACTACCAAACGGATCTTGAAAGTAACCTTCTCAAAATTATCTGAACTATTACTTATATTTTTTAACATGCACCTAATTATATAAGTAAAAAACATTCTTTGGTTTATTTTGAGAAGGTTCTTATTGATTATTTTGAGTTAAACAATAGTAGAAATTATTTTAGTGAATGAGTCATAATTAAATTTATTTATTACAAAATTTCAATTTTGTATTTTGCTACAATTCATTTTTGAAAATGGTCTTATATCATCTCCTCAAATCTTATTTACAAACTCATTTCTTTCTTCCATACTATCCATATAGTAATTCTTTTATTAGTTTTTATTTTATTTTATTTTATTTTATTTTTATTTATTTATCTTGTTTTATACCAAAAATTGATAAAGCAAAATATACTATTTTATGTTTCTTTTTAATAGCTATATGTTTTTATCTGAAAATATTTTTAAGAGAAATGTAGTCATTAAAAAGAAACACAAAATAATATTCAGTATAAAAAAATCATAAATCAGAGAAAAAGTATATTGTACTACTTCACACAAATCTTTATCTTATGAAGTGGGACTTATATTATTATATGAAAGAAATTACAAGAGGAAGCGGTGGGCTTGTGCTTCAATTTTAGAGTAGGTTGTTGTGAGGTACTTCCTCCGTTCCATAATACCCGCTACATTTTCTATTTTTGACAATTTTATATTACTTGCTACATTTCTGTTTTTAGTAATAAAACAATCATTTAAAGTTCTACCTAATCCTATTTTTATCCTACTCTATACTCTATAATAAAATACTATACTATACTTTATAAGGTAACCTAACAACTTATTTTTCCTTTTTCTTTTTCAATTAATAATAATAAAATATTTTTCTCTATAAAGTAAACAATCAGCTACAGTATAGGTCAATCACTTTTTTTAATTCCCGTGCCTATGCAAATGTAGCAACAATATCAGAACAGAGGAAGTACTTTATTATTATCTTTGTCTTATTTAATTTCTGTAATTATTTTTATCAGTATGAATTATATTAATAATAATTTTAATATACTAAAATTTTAATATGTACATTGAATAATTTCCATAACTAAATGGGACCTTTATAGAGGAATGAAAGGATTATGAACATTTATCATAATTGCAACTAAAAAAGGAAACAAAACAAGCATTACATTAAATTAGTGTGTGTGCTAATGTTGGAAATAGTACGTGTTCGATAGTTTCTTGGAATTAATTATACATTTTTTGTTTTAACGATCTATAATGTAGAATCAGATCTTTTTTCAGTTGGAATAAGTATTATTTTCTCTAAATAAAGGTTTGAGTTTGATTCTCGCCTAACACTTCTATTCTCTTAGTGTATATTAATTATTAATATCTTAAAGAATAATAATTGTAGGAAAATAAAATAAACTTTGATATTATTTCATCTTCTAAAGAAATATTTTATTCTCTTTATTTTAGGAAATTAAGATATTTTTTTATTCTAATTTCTATGTTTAAGTCATTGATCTTTTGTATAAATAAGGGTATTTTTGGATTCTTGGTCGGCCATTTTAATTTTCAAGTAAGCTGGGTATATATGGTAAATGATGAAGTTTGAAAAAAAGGTTTTACCGATCTCAGAATGAACCTTACGGCTTTGATACCATGATAAAAATTATAATAGGGAAAATAAAGTAGATTAGGATTTGGCTTTGAATATTCGATTTTTTCTTTTTCATCATTAGAGGAAAAACACTCGTATTTATACAAAAGATCAATGATTTAAACATAGAAATTAGAATAACAAGATATCTTAATTTCCTAAATAAAGAGAATAAAATATTTCCAAAAAAACTCATATATATATATATATATATATATATATATATATATAATTTTATCAAATCATAAAATTTAATAAAAAATACAATAAAAAATACAATAAGTACTTCTATTAAAATTTTTCCTCAATTGTTGTAGGACTTGTAAAGTCGAAGTCATTTTCTTCGTGATTGACTATTTTTTTTTTTTTTAAATTTTTTTTTTACTTTTCCTTTGATTTCAAAGTCAAGATCTCCAATAGTCAAAACCTGTCACTGTAAGTATATACTACCTCCATTCCAATTTATTAATATTGAAAGTATATACACTATTCACTTAGCTTTCTTAATCTGTGATTAATTTTTAATCTATAAGTTAAAACATAGTCAAGTGGGATCTAGTTTGATTCGTCTCGGTGTAAAGATTATTAATATTAAGTTTTTATAATTTTTTATTATACATAATTAGAGATATCAAGGATGAAATTAGTGTAATGGACTGCGTAAAAAATCCTTATGTTGCAACTAAAACGGAACGGAGGAAGTAATGCATTGAGGGTGATTAAACTTTATGAAAACTATTTTATTTTGGATTTTAAATTCAATAAGCTAGGAGTGTATACTAATTGTACAATATCACCTTTGATTATGATTAAAATCATTTGTTTATTAACTTTTAAATCCTTTTGACATTATTACGATGATAAAATTAAATGAAAATATAAAAATAAAAAAGAGAGGATTCTTAAAGGTATGCTAATAATTACAACAAGTGGTGGCGAAATATAAGTACAATCTATTGATGCTAATTATTGTATTGGAATCTTGTTAACAAAGATTTTAATCAAGGCCTGGTTTTTGCCTTCTAACCAACAGACCAAATTACACTTAATACCAAACTTAACTTTTGTTAATTGGAGTCACTGCTTGTATAGACTATAGGATTGATTGAGCCTTCAGGGAAGCTTTTTTCTGTGTTGATGATGTTATTATTTGATAAATTAACAAATTATTTTTATGTGCTATGATTTGATAGGATGAGAATTTTGTGATTTTAATTTATTTTATTGGGTTTTGTTTATTTTATAATAATAATAATAATAATAATAATAATAATAATAATTATTATTATTATTATTATTATTATTATTATTATTATTATTATTTGGGAAATAAAATTTTTTCATTCACCAGAAAAAAAAAGTCACTATACAACCAAAACTACAACCCTACTTAATTTGCATCAGTATGAAAACGAAGTTCATCTTCTAGGAAGAGTTGCAACGCCCCACTTTTCACATGTATAAGAGTAAGGAGAGACCAAAAAGAACAAAGCCAAAAAAGGCCGAAAAAAGGAAGCTATACAAGCTATCAGCAAAACCAGAGAAATTAAAACAAAAACATCAAACAACAAAACTCATAAACAGCCCAGTCAGTCAGCAACAGAAGAATGGAGTGCTTTGAGGCGATGCACAATCTCCGATTGGTTCTGAATAACGTGTATCCAGGAGTAGGCACCATGTTTTCCCAAACAGAAACATTCTGACTCCTCCATATGGCATAAATAGTACAAGTATAGATGGAACACATGAATTGTTGGTGAAGCTTCTTCAATTTGAGGTTGCGGAAATCCATTTTATCAATGCGCTTGAATCTAAAACCCAACCATGCTTCTATACCATCTAAACATTTTTGGCTGAATGGGCAATCAAAATATAGGTGGCAAACCAATTCCTAAACGCTCATGCACAGGGGGCAAAGGTCATCAGCTGTTGCACCCAAAGCTTGGAGCTTATCTTTTATTTTAAGCTTGTCCAAAGATGTCTTGGGATAGACATTCTATTCCAAACCACTAATCTCCATTTAACTTTTGGAGTGGACTTAAAAGTTTCATTATACACAGCTTTAATGGAATAAGCATTTGGAAAGATACAATTCCTCAAAGTGTCTTTAGTGGAGCAGATCCTCTTCATAGCCCAACTAGCCGTGATGGACGCAATGAAAATCTCCTAGTTACCGCCTTTGGTATACACACCATGGACTCATCTAACCCACAAGGACTCCTTCATCATATGAATGTGCCAAGCCATCTTCCCCACGACACTTTGGTTCCAAATGTATAAGTTCCGGATGCCAAGACCACCAACCTTCTTTGGTTTACAAACCGCCTTCCAATTCACCAGCCTAGGCTTATGCGAGTCAGCAGTTCCAAACCATAAAAAAGATCTACAAATGGAATTAATACAGCTAATAACTTTCTTCGGAAGAATAAACATTTGGCACCAGTAAGAGGATATCCCCATTAGTACAGAATTGATGAGTTGAAGTCTAGCTGCATAAGAAAGATTTTTGGCTTGCCAGCTCTGAATCCTACTAGTCATCTTGTTTGCTAACTTCTCACATTCAGCTATCGAGGGATGCTTGGATGAGAGAGGGACACCTAAGTATCTAAAAGGAAGAGTGCTAAAGGAAAAATGAGTAAGATCCTTTATAATTGATCGAATGCGTGGAGCAACCCCAGCTGTATATATGGCAGATTTAGAAGCATTAGCATGTAAACCCGAATCTTGGGAAAAGCTATGAATGCATTGATGAAGGGTTCGAACTGAAAAGATACTCCTTTACAACATCACATCAAGTCATCAGCAAAGCATAAGTGAGATAAATTAATTCTCCTACACCGAAGATGAAAACCATAGCTACCTTCCATACTTCTTAAAAGTTTAGACAAATATTCCATACCAATAACAAAGAGTAGAGGGGATAAAGGGTCTCCTTGGCGAATACCTCTCTTAGCTCGAAATACAGGGGTGGGCCTACCATTAAGAAAGAGAGAATAGCTAGTTGACGTTATGCATGTCATGACAATAGAAATAAAATGATCAGGAAAATTAAGGGCAACTAGCATTTCCTTAAGAAACTTCCAATCCATCGTACCATGAGCTTTGTGCAAGTCAATCTTAACTAGACAACTAAGGGCACAGTTTTTCCGAGTATATTGCTTGACCAAGTCTTGACAAAGCAGAATATTATGCATAATACTCCTACCTGAAACAAACGCCCCTTGGGCTTGATCAATTAAACTTCCAAGGACCAGTTGTAATTTAGAGTAGATCAAGTTAGAGATGTATTTATAAATGACATGAAAGCAAGAAATTGGTCGAAATTCACCTAAGTGAGACGGGCAATGAGTTTTTGGAATCAAAGTGATTGTTGTAATGCACCAGCTCCTAGGCAGCTTCCCATTGCTAAAGAAGAGAGAGATAGCCTGGACTAGATCATCACCAACAATATCCCATGCAGCTTTATAAAACCTGTTGTTAAAACCATCTATGCCGGCGGCTTTATCATCTGGAATACTCCACATAGCCGCTTTAATTTCTTCCTTAGAGAAGGATAAAATCAAGGAGACTCGCTCAGAATCTGAAAGGATATGACCATTTCGAGCTACATCCGGTTTAATCTTAGCCTTATTCTCCAATTCCGTACAAAAAAGATTGAAGTAGAATTGAGAGAACTCGTGTTGAATCAAGTCTGGATCAGTAATATCTACTCCATTAGGTTGTAAGTGAGTGATCCGGTTAGAATGATGTCTCTGTTTTATGCTTTGATGAAAAAACAGAGTATTGTCATCGCCAAGCTGAATCCACTTCATCTTAGCTTTTTGCCTCATAGCAGATTCTAACTCCCGTTTCAACTGTTGCAAAATGAGAGACGTTGATGTTATATAGTAGCAAGTTCCTCATTATCAGGATGATCGTGTAATTGCATTTGCATAGTCAACAGTTGATCTTACGCCCTTTGCATCTCAAGGAGATGATGCTCTTTGCCATACCATAGTCGTAAGCATTTCTTCAAAAAGAGAAGCTTCTGAGAGATTTGGTAGCCAGGATATCCCTCAATTCTTGTGTTCCACACAATTCTAATATTCTCAAGAAAATCATCCTTCAAGGTCCAATAATTAAAGAATCTGAAAGGTTTCTTCCCTCGCTGAGTGACAGAAAAGGTAACCAACGTTGGTGAATGATCAAATAAGCCCTCATGGAGAAAAGTAACTGATGCTGTCGGGAAAGCCTCATCCCAGAGATCATTGCCAAGAACCTTGTCAATTTTGCTCATAATGCGCTTCGAACCTACTTGTTTATTAGTCCATGTAAAAAAACAACCACGATAAAGAATATCATGAAGACCACACCATTCCAAACAACCTCGAAAGGGTTTAATTTCATGTAGTCTAATAGGCTGCACAATTAAAGTCGCCCAAGATGACCCAAGGAGTCTTAATGGGAACTACTAATCTCTTGAAGGCTAGCAAATAGATTCCTCCATTCATGAACCACAGAGGATCCATAAACAAAGGTGCAATGGAAACCGATTCTGGACTTAGGAGTTGCAAAAACATGGATAAACTGACTATCACAATGAATAATATCAAGCTGGACATCATCACTCCGCCAACCAATAATAATCCTCCCCCAATCATGCCAAGCAATATTACTAGTGCTACACCACCCAGGAAACACTCTAAGATAAAGGGCACCAAGACTCGACCTATTTATTATTATTATTATTATTATTATTATTATTATTATTATTATTATTATTTTTATTATTATTATTGTCTTTTTCTGGTGATTTACAAATCATAGTTATTGATTAGAAATTATTGTTAATCATAGTTATTGATTAGAAATTATTATTGATTGTCTCTAACTCTCTATAGCCTTACTCGAGTTTTTAATTACACCTAAACACCTTTATACACATTTTAATGCGTTTGTCAGATTGTTAATATTCAGAGTTATAAACAAATAAAAATTATAAAAACTTGATATTATAAAAATATGCAACGAGATGAATAAAACAAGTTCTCACATAACTATATTTTTCTCGTATAATAGTCGCAATATATAAAATATCATAGAGTGATGAACAATACAAAACTTGGTTTGTGTGCAAGTAAAAAAAGTGAAATTATCAATGATACCCCTAAGTTCTTATACTTTATCAATGGTACCCCGAAGTTTTTTCGATTATCAATGGTAATCTCATGTGATTGAGCATTTTACAACCGTAACCTTTTCTAATTTTTTCCGTCCAAAATCGTTCAAAATCGTTAAATTTTTTTTTCTTTTATTTTTTTAATGTTTTAAATTGAAAAATAAAAGAAAAAGAAAAAAAGTTAACAATTTTGGACAGAAAAAATTAGAAAATGTTACGGTTGTAAAACACTCAATAACACGAGGGTACCATTGATAATTGAAAAACTTAGGGGTACCATTGATAAAATGCAAAAACTTAGGGGTACCATTTATAATTTTCTTAAAAAATACGGAGAAAGTATTTAACAATTTGAGCTTTAGATAAATAGCCTTAAATTTATCAAATATTTAGAGCATGTTAAGATATTCTTAAAGTGTAACTCTCTCTGTTCCTCTCAATTTGTCACACCTTCTTTTCTAGTCTGTTCCAATGAATTTGTCCTATTATTATTTTAGCACATGATCCTATACTACTTCAACATATTTTTTCTCTTTATTTTCTTACTCTTATTTGCGATTAACTCACAAAAGGACATAAAACTAATTACCCATCCCAATTTCTTAACTCTGATCATGTCTTCATAGTGCAAAATCAGAGGTTTAAAGGAGTATATACTAGTGAGACCAATAAGCTTAAGGCATTAGGTCCAAGTGTTGAAGCTACAAGCAAGAATGAACGAACGAAGGGGAGCTCTTATTTGAGAACCAAGAATGCTCCTTCGAGCATAGGGTCACTAGTTCGAGCACCTTAGGTGCTCGTTAGAGCACTTTGGTTGTTCTCGAGGCAATAACTTCCGCTCTTTATTGATCTTTGTTTTAAGGGATGTACTCATTCAACAACAGGTGCATGTATTTACGAAGTAATGTTATGTTTTGTAAGCATGTGTTATTTCATTGTAATTGATGTTTTGATCAGTTATAGAGAAGTAAGTGATCAAATATGAAGGTTTGAAGGTGGCAAAAACAATGTTTATCTTGACTATCCTCAACGTTGCATATGTCATAAGCAGATCAAAACCAATGGAGAAGGAGGATGAGACCATAGAAGAGACAAGGAAGCATAACCAAATGGAAAAGATGATTTCGAGGGATGTGAAAAATGCTCTCAAATATAAGAAGGAATATAAATATCAATCTGCTACTCATCTACAAATTGAGTTGGGCATGAGATAACAAGAATGTTCAAGAGATGGCAATTAAAACATGTCAAACATTAACATAATTGCTTGTTGAGGATGGGAAGAAGACATTATCTAGTGGATACAAGTGAAAGAAACTGCAAACTTTCAACGGCCCGTTTAGTTGATGTTAATGAAGTAATGAGAATGAAATGTTGTAATGACAATAGTAATGAAGGAATGGATATGAGAATTGGTAATGAAGATTTTTATGTTTGGTGTGCATGATTAAAGAATGGTAATGGAAGATAATATTCTATTGATTGCATTTGGTTGTTAGTAATAAAAAATAGTAATGACTCTTAGTTTCATTATTGTATATTTGTATCTAAAAGCATTAGTAATAAAAAATAATAATATTTTTTTGGATAATTACATACAATACCTTTTTTTTCTTCAGCTCGAAATAACATTACCTTATTTTATTACCACAGTAATACTTAATACCATTACAGCCTAATACCAGGTTGTTTGATGGTAATAAGTTTCTTTTTGGTAATTTCATTACCTTATTTTATTACCATTCATTATCATTGAAGGCATCTAAACAACTAAATTTTTTATTACTTAATTTTATTACCATTACTGCCCTCTAATACCATGTACCAAACGGGCCGCAAGGGTAATTCCAAGAATGACAACAAACCCAATGACAACTCTTGTTGAAAAAGTGGAATAATCGGGCATCCTAAGAATATTTGCTTTGTGTTCAAGAACAAACAAAATGAAATTGAAGGGAAAGACTTATACTTTATCAAGCAAGGAACATTCTATTAAAGATAATCTTGTAAGTTTTGATGAGAGTTCTAATTTTGACTTATAACTCAATAGATTCTAATGTGAATATTGCCAAGGATGATATATGTCTCGATGGATTGATTTCAGGACTTCAAGACATGTTTACAATGATAAACATATATTCAAAACTTTAAATCAAGTTACGGA
Source organism: Amaranthus tricolor (assembly GCF_026212465.1). NCBI lineage: Eukaryota > Viridiplantae > Streptophyta > Magnoliopsida > Caryophyllales > Amaranthaceae > Amaranthus > Amaranthus tricolor. The sequence goes on from NC_080058.1 coordinate 8,893,190, forward strand.
TGAGGAATATCCCTACATCAAACGTAGAATATGTTTTACTTTCTTATATCGCTCAAAAACTATATTATAATTTTTCTCTTATTAAGTGAAATATTCTAAATAGAAAAATGAATGAAACATAAAAAGTATAACAAATTGGACAAACTCAATTAGGGGTGTAACTTTAGCTTTCGGTTTGATTTTGATGCAAATAAAAATCAAATCAAACCAAACTAAATTCAATTTTTCATATTTCAGTCCAAACTAAATAAAAAATTTACTAAATCAAATCAAATCAAAACGGAATATATTTCAAAAAACCAAATCAAACCATAAAATCAAATATTTAAAATTTAAACAATTCGTTAAATTTTAAATAAATGATCAAAAGTTCAATCAATCAAATACTTTATTCTAAGTTTAGAACATAACAAAACCAAATTTTAAAGTTCCAATTTATAGCTTAAGTAATTATTTTCTTTTCTTTAGACCTATGCTCTTAATCATAAAGGACTCTAAAATTCAATTTAGTTTATTTTTTTTGTTTGTTCTACTGAAATACGAACCCAAATAATAAACCAAATTATGTTTTTTATATCAAACAAATCTGAAAAGGTCAAAATCAATTTATTTATTCTATTTAACTTGATTTGATTCGATTTTAATTTTTTACAAAATAACTTTCACAACTTTTTATTGATTTACTTATAATAATCTCAACTTTTGATTAACCATGAAAAATTCTAATTTTAGGATTAGTTATCCAAAAATATTGTTGCGCAAATGGTGACCACTTTTTGCTGGTTAATTGTTACAAATAAAAAATTAAAAATATTAAAAATAAAAAATTAGAAAACAAACTTACTTGATTATCTGTTATTGATTCTTTTTTTTTTTTTTTTTTATATTTTTCAATTTTTTTATAAATTAATTTTGTATTTGTTTTTTTAGTTTTATGCAAAATGAGTTGTTATATATGTACAATGTTTTTTTTTTTTTAAAATGAAAATTGTTTTATTAATCCAAAACAAAACATACAAAGTATGGAAAGAAGAAGAGAACCCATGACTCTTAATTTGAATCAGTATGGGAGTCGGACATATATTCTAGGAAGGGTTTTCCCACCCATACTTTTTATGTGCACATAAGAGAAACATGATTCTAAAAACAAAACAATAAGCTATATATAAACGACAGTAAAAATATGTAAAAGGTTACCATAAGGAATTCTTAGCCAACACCTTTATAATTAAGATTATTTATATTTAATTAAAATTTGAAATATTATAAAAAAATTAGTAAAATATTGAATTATTGGAAGTAATTTTTGTTGATTAATTATAGAAAATTACACTACTAGTAGAGTAGTAGTGGCACCTCAACTTGAAACCCATTTGTCACTTACTAGGTTTACACTCAAAAGAAAAAGAGGGTCCCACCCACTCCAAATTTACCAACAGTAATTTCACTTGTATTAAAAATCACAGATAAGGCAGTAAATAACACAAATCACAAATGACAAAAATAAAAGTACAAAACCACACGAGTGGGGAAAGTAATATACACTTGCAACAATTTACAAACCAACACAAAAAAATAAATCAAGACTCAAAAAACAATTTAATTTACTAAAATAATTATTATTTCTATTTTCCATTATTATTTTCATAATAATACAACTATTTTCTTACACAATTGTTTTTTTTTTAACTGGGATTTCCATTTCCTTCATCATCTCCTCCTCTTCTTCTGTTGTTTCTTTCGCCGCCGGCCGCAATTTTATCATTTTATCTTTCTTTTTTTTTTTTGTAAAAAATATATTAATTTTCAACCCTCATAAAATTGTAAATTAATTTATTTTTTTTTTCTCCGTTTTACTTCCACCGTCGTTTCTTCCTTGTTTAGCCGTTGATCTGGTGGTCTACATTTTCTCTCTCCTCCCCTTCCTTTATCTCTCTATCGCTGATATTCAAAATTTGGGATTTTTTTTCGTAATCGGTTCACATTTTATTCCAATTTCTTCCAGTATTAAAATTAGGGTTTTTTTTAACTTGATCTTTTGGAATTGATGGATGAAGAAATTGTTGTTTTTATTTTAGGTATTGGCATGGGTCGATTATTCTTTAATTTCATTAACGCATACGTATAAGATTAGGACATTGTATTAGGTTTTAGTTAGAAAGTTTTGAGATTTAGGATTTGTTGTACTGTAATTTGGAAGTTTAGGTTTAATTTTGGCAATGTTTGGATCGAATCCGGATTCTGGAACTCATACTAACTCTGGGCTTCCCGGAAATATACTATTTCCTACTCGTTTTGTTTGGCCTTATGGAGGAAGAAGAGTTTTTTTGAGCGGTTCATTTACTGAGTAAGAGCTTTGATTTTTTATGTAATTTTAATGTACTTAATGAATTTGAATTGATCATGATTTTCGGCTTTTAAATTTGTTTTTTATGCAGGTGGACTGAGCATATACTTATGTCTCCTATGGAGGGAATTCCTACTGCATTTCAAGTTATTTGTAACTTAACGTCTGGATATCATCAGGTCTTAATTGCACTTTATTAGAGTATTTATTATTATTGCTTCATTTTACAGTTATTTATACATCGTCGAAGTTGTGTTGGATGGGTGAATTGTTTTCGTAACATTTTTTCTATTTGAATACTGATGATATCTTGTTGATTGGAAGGGTATGCATTTGGTTGTTGAACGATTTCATTATAGGATTGGTTTAGGTTGAGAGTCAATGTTTGATGTTGTTTCATATCATTCGTGCTGCGGTAGTGCTTCTGAAATTTGGGATTTGGACATGGTCATAGCTCACTTTACAATAGTTGTGCTTTTATAACCTTTCTATCGATGGGTACACTTAAATAGAATTTTGGTGCTTTTATATCTCCACTTCTGCCGAGGGATTACCTTTTTGCTTCAATGGTAGCTTTCGTCCTTCTTTTCGAAGGTGAAAGACAATGATTAGATGTTTAGTGTTTTCATGTAACATCATTGCCTCTCTCTCTTCGCCGTCCTTCTCCTCTGTAACTTGTATTTTGGGGTTATGTGAATACTTTTCACTCATTTAAGTGTCTATTGTAATCATAGTGTAAAACTAAGGTTGCATCACATCCCTTGTCACATAATTCACTAATCTCCGTGCGAATATCGAATCAAAAAAGCGAATTATGGTCGGTTTTAGCTATTTTAGTGTCATTTTGAGCGAATCACGAATTCAAAAAGCGAATTAACTGGCGAATTATGTTACACTAATCACATCGCATCGACTGCGTTGCAAAGGTTTTCAATATAAACAAACTTACTTCACACGTTGTAAACGTGTTAAAAAACCTCGTTTTGGGACGTAATAAGGGATATCTTATGGTGCGACCGATATTTAGGCGTGATGATAACTGCATCACTCCTGTTACCGCATCACGACCTTTACCACATTTTTACACTATGATTGTAATTGTCTAAGTGAAGCATCAATTCTCTTGCTTGTGCTATACTTCTACTTGAGGAGAGTGATTATCAGAATGATAGTGAGTTGTCTTCGACATAGCTATTTTTCTGCATGTGTTTCTTCACCGTTTTTATTTCTCTGGTAGTTCCATATAAATATCTATTTCTTAGCCGTGATAATGAGTATTTTTTTCTCAATTGGCTTGATTTTAACACGTTGTTTGCTGGGGTTATTCTTATGCATTCTATTGGCAATTAAACTGACACATTGTTAAGATGCATCTTATTGATTTGTTATTCTTACCATGTTAAATTTGATGTTACACTAATCAAATTGTGTGGATAGCATAGTTTGCAAGGTAAAAACTTTCATGAATTTGCTTATCCATTGGAGTGCCATGATGGAAGTTCAAACTTCAATTTCAAACTATACTTTTCTGGAAAATTCATTTAGTTGTTGCCAGTTCATTTGAAAGTATTCTGTTTACATGCAGTACAAGTTTAATGTTGATGGAGAATGGCGTTATGATGAACATCAACCTTTTGTGAACGGAGCTTATGGTGTTGTCAACAATGTACGTATACCAAGAGAGTCTGACATGGGTCCTGTAATGTTTAGTTCTGATGCTCCTGGTAGATCTAACATGGAGGTGGATGAGAACACGTTTGTGCGTCCAGTAAGTAATGTGTTTGGTGCTTTGTTATTACAACTGTAGTACTTCAATGCTATCCATATATATGAGAATGTTGGCTGCATGTCTTCTTTCATCGATAAATTTTTGCTTTGTTTTTCATTTGGTGTAAGGAGGGGGAGGGGGTCTATTACTGTACACTTGCTGTTGGATTGAGTTGAGATTTGACTTTTTGTTCTGTTATTTGTTTGATAGAAAATATTGTATGAACAAACGTGACTTTCAGTTCACTGAGAACTTAGGGGCCTCACAAACATGATATGCGATGGTATTTGAATACGAAAAGGAGGGTGTGACTTTTTACATTATCCGTGAAAATCATCATTTTCTCATTCATTACTTTTTGAGTTCTTGAATAAATGAGTTTTGTGTGAGTTTCCTCATTTATTCCATGTATTGCAGACATTGGCTGATGGAATGTCGCGGGTGCAAATTTCAGAGGGTGATGTACAGATATCTCGTCATCGTATATCTTTGTTTTTGTCACAACATCTAGCATATGAGTTGCTGCCTGAATCGGGCAAGGTTTGGATTTATGCTCTTTATTGTTGGCTTCAATTTCGGTCCTTGAGATTTGCATACACCTGTTTGCAAGATTTTTCATTAATTTCTGTTTTTGTTGTCAATGTAGGTTGTGGCATTAGATGTTACCTTACCAGTTAAACAAGCTTTCCATATCCTCTATGAACAGGTTTGATATACTCTTTTTTTATGCTACCTAAGATTTGGATATTTTTAGTAAGTATTAAAATCATGACCTCTTATTGATTGTGAACTTCCACTAACGGACAAATTTGGATTACTTCCTTGCTAAGATGATGTAGCTAGCATTATCATTATCTAGAATCCCTTTTTTACACTCGATTCAACACCTACTGTGATGGTCTCCTATAAAATAATTTCTGACATCCCTTATCTTGTCTTCCCCAACTTCTTGTTAATGATAATATGCATAATAAAATAATTACAAAGTATGTTTTATATGGGGAGACCGTTGTGTGAAAATGAGAGGCACTTGTTTCTCTTTGTAAATTTGGAATCCAGTTTGAGATCAATGGCTGTGAGTATGTGTTTTTTCAGCTACTTTGCCTCTATTGTAGGAAATATGAGATGGGAAAATGTTGTAGATGGGTTAGTTTATAGGTTTTGTTAGAAATTTTTTTGGAAAATGTGCATTATTGGCACCATTAAAACTTAATTGTGTGAAGATTCTGTGAAAGAAGCTAATTGAAGATAGAACTTGATGCTTGCTATTGGGGAGGGCCTATTTGTGTCTGGTAGCGCTGTTGACTTGGTAGAACATGCTATGGTTTTTTGATATTTTTGCACTGTTCTTCCAGGAAAGCAATTGTGAATGATTTAATTCCATATTAATTAAAATATAGGAATGCTCAGTTGTGTAGACTGTAAAGCTTTCATTGGGTTCCAAGAGATATAGGAATCAAATATGTGGCTTGGCAGAGCTGATCTTTCATTCTCCTGGACTGTGAAGGAGAACTCCTTTTCAAAAACTTATATTTAGTTTATCATTAGAGAGATCTTTCAAAGAAGGTTAATGTCAACAATTCTTTCTCAAATTTTGTATGATACTAAGCAACATGCTTATTGGAATAGGTGAAGTAAGTGTTTTCAATGCAAATGTTCCTCCTATATATTCCAAATCCATGGACAGTAGATTTGATTTGAGAATACATGATAGTATATACTTGAACTTGCATGTTTTATGGAAACAAATACTCTATTATAATTATTATAATTATTATGATTATTCCGTTTATGGATCATCAAAACTTATACCACCTCCTCTTGGACCTTATCGAAATTTTGTGAGATGCACCTTACCTTTGTCCTTTTCCTTGTTTCACCTTAATAGCTCTTGTAGTGTCTTCCTATATTCTATCAATTTCAATAAGTTTAGAACTAATGGGAAGGCCACTACTTTCTAATTTTTTGTGTACTTTTTAATGGTTGTTAGTCTCTTTATTTCCTCTTTGATGCCCACAAAGTTCTTACTCGATAACAATTTTCATGTTGGTCTTGTATAAATTTAGTTAGTTTTGGTTTAATCTTCAGGGAGTTCCTGTTGCTCCTTTATGGGATTTTGGCAAGGGTCATTTTGTTGGAGTTCTTAGTGCAATTGACTTCATCCTAATTTTGAGAGAGGTATGGGACACTTGCCTTGCAGTTGCTTTATTTTTTTTTTCAAGCCCTATGAATCATGCACTAATTGTTATTTTTGTTGTGTAGTTTTTCATTAGATGCATTGGATATCATTAAATTGTGATCGCTTATTCTTTAGTAATGATTCTTGTGGGATTTTGGGATCCTAGTCATGTTGAGGGAGACCAAACACGGAAACCTTTCAAATTCAATGTCTCCCACTACATTACATTACTCCAATCCCATTAAGTGGCTCCCACCTAGGGTGGGGTTTGGGGGCCGGATATATGCATTCTTAGTAATAACACTAACCAAGAGTTTATTTTTAATTAACCTTTGGTAGCAAACATCATGTGCAACTTCACATAAATAAGAAGTGCACATGATTTAATGAGCCATTTTAATATAGTTCATTATAATCCGAAACTAAAGAACTATAAGTCCTTGATCCCAACGAAATAAGAGACATAATGTCTCCCAATACTGTTGTGAAGTTAATGTGAGGAGAGCATAGAAAAAACTGGCCACAAAAATGTGACAAAAGAAAGGATGTCCTTTGCAGTTTGACGACATGTAGCAAACTTTTCTTTAGCACTCTTAATATATAGAAAGTTCTTTTGAGACCGTCCCTTGAATCAAGAAATAATGACTGATTGTGCTTGCATTTGGATGTGTTTTCTATACCCTTTGCCTCAATTTTGATTGGTTAATGAGGTGTCTAGTTTCTATTATCTTGTCTGGTTACACTTGTTGGACATCCTTCAATAATGCTGAAGCTCTAAAATATTATTAAATTTTGTTCCTAGGATTTCATGCTTCATACACGTATTCTATTCAAATTTATGGTACTAGGCATGGAATAAAATAACGGACGTTCCATTTAGGAACGAGCGATTTATAACGGTTTATGAAGTCACCATTCCAAGATCTCGCGTTTTATAATGCTGACCCAAAAAACGGCGTTATGTGTCGGAAACCGGCCGTTTCTACCTTTTGTAACGGGATATTCTGTAAATCACGGCGAGATGCTCTGTTTTGGGGCGATATCGAACGCATACCATACCAATTAACCCAAAAAAAATAAAAAATAATACAATAAAAAACTTGCACACGAATTCGCATACAAGAAAACAAAAAACATTTCACCATCCGAGTTGGTCCTTGAAAGTCATGTTCAAAGTGCAAATACTTCGAAAGAGCTGAAGAAGATTAGTTGCTCAGTAAGTATTTTATTGAGATGTCATAGATCTTAATTTTCAATAAAGAGAAAGAAAGAGGTTATTGTGACTTTTACATTTACCTATGCATTGTGCAGCTCTACTCCAACATGGAGTACAAATTAATGTGCCTTGTTTCTATGTACCGATGTGGCTTTACAAAGATTAATGCAAAAGGTTTTTTTTTTAAAAAAAAAAAAAAATTAAAATATGCATACTAGTATGTTGGATTGCGATGGACCATTAATAAAAATTTGTTACTAAGCTATACTCATTGTACAGGACCCTTAACGTCTAATAACATCTATTATTGTAACTGTAAGTTGTATGTGTATAAAAAAAAAATGTATTTGTGTTAATTATATTAATATATAAATTATTAATAAATGTAACTAAAATAATCATTTAAAAATTATTCTACCGCGATCGGTTCCGTGATAATTGCATTTTTTCCGTTACCGCGAACTGTTATCGCTACTGTGATCGCGACCGCGACCGCGTTTTTACACCATGGTACTAGGGTAATGTAATTGTTTTGTATAAGTAGAAATTTGAACAGCTAGTTTATTGAAAATATTCCTTGAAGTGAATCCATCAAGATCCACTTTTATATGTTCTAAACCTTAGAGTAGCTGATTACTCATTGCATCCTGTGATGTTATCTGGTAGCTGCCTTGACAAAAGCATTGTACTATTTGTTGCTTTTAATAGCAGTTCTTTTCGGTTTGCTGTTGTTGATTTTAGTTATTTGGATCTGGTTCTGTTTATTATTTCTAAGATCAATAATGTACATTTTACAGCTTGGGAATCATGGCTCAAATTTGACAGAAGAAGAGCTGGAGACTCATACGATTTTGGCATGGAAAGATGGAAAAATTCGTAATAATAGACAAACTGAGGGTAGTGGGAGGCCATATGCCCGACATCTTGTAAATGTAAGTGTGGAAGCCTATAGCTCTTGAAGCTGTCTTTGGTGGTCCGGTTTGTGGCTTTACCTTTTCTTAAACAGCTTTTGATTTAAGCATGTAACTTAAGTGAGGTTGGCATTGGATATTGTTGATTATTGCAGTTTGTGTTTTGAAATTTAGATCTAGTAATTAATTTGATATTGAGGACTTAACGGAGAAATCGTGCAAGATTTAAAGAATCTATGTAGTTTTATTTTAATTTTCCTGAAATGGTAGTTACTTAATACTCAATACTTTGTAATTACTGGCTTGTGTGTTTTGGGAGGAATTAGTGATTTTCTTTTAATATTTGACAGTAGTTTTGAGTTCGTTACTTGCTGATGATAATTGATTATTAACAATTAGATAGACAAACAAAATAACTTGATTACGATCTGAAATAACCAATCCGAACATGAATTGTACCCAAAAATAGACTTTCAAAGTTATCCTTAACCAGAATCCAAAATGATCGAACCAAACTGAATGGGCTTGTAAGCAAAATTACTTGATAGATAATGTTTTATTATAATAAGATATATGTGACAGTGCATCTGAATAAGCCCGATTAGGAACCGAATCAATCCAAGTCCCCGATTAGGAACCGAATCAACCCAAATCCGATATCTAACTGATAAAGTGATCTATCGAAATGATCCGACCGACATGATTTGACTGAAATCCGATCGAAGTGACAATTGGAGTCTGCCATGATCAAGAAATGGTGTATGAGTGATAGTTCTTGCTTTAAAGGAAATCACTTGGCATGTAAACTTCCGAACATTAATCTGGTCCAATACCAAGTGGTGATGTAGTTCACTACATAATGACTCTGGCCTGTGTCTTTGTACACTCTGAGTTAGCCATCATTCTTACGCCTAATATGGGATTATGGCTAACTCTTTCTTTAAACTCCAAATCACTCTATTGAACGTTACTCAATTTAATTATGCTATTAGTGAATGATATGGCCTTTGTTTTTGGTTTTTTAATTGAGGTACCGATCTTCCCCTTGTACTTCTACTTATCACCCATGTATATTAGTAATATGGATGTATATTTTCCTCATTTTTTTTTCTTCTCCTATTATAGCAAAGGTCATTTTTCAAAGATTCTAAACGAATGATGAATGTAATTTCATAATAGTATGCCATGTTTTCCTGTTCTTCTTCATATATGGTGGTCTAGCGCCCTCATGTTTAGCTAAATTGTCTTATCTTCATTTTAATGTGCAGGCTGGCCCTTATGATTCTTTGAAAGATGTGGCTGTGAAGATTTTGCAAAACAAAATTTCCACCGTTCCAATTATACATTCCTCATCACCAGATGGTTCTTTCCCTCAGCTGCTACATCTTGCTTCCTTGTCTGGCATTCTGAAGTGTAAGTTTCTAGAATTCATCTCACCATTTTTAATTTCTGCATTATAGCTCGATGCTAGTACCTACTGCTTACATTTCTATTTTTTTCAGGTATTTGCAGACATTTTAAACACTCTAGTAGCTCTTTGCCTATTCTCCAGCAATCTATCTGTTCAATTCCTTTGGGTACTTGGGTTCCCAAGATTGGGGAATCAAGTCCACCACCATTTGCTATGTTGAGACAAAATGCTACTCTTGGAGCTGCCTTGTCTTTGCTTGTGCAAGGTGATTGCTTCCGTTTGATGTTTGTGTAGATTAGATGGGTTGTTTGTGTGCAAGAAAACATCTAGATTTTTTTAGAACTCACTTGGCTTCATTCAAGATTATATATTTATTTTGCTTCAGATAATACTTGAAAGTGTTTTAAAATAACGTGCGCTCTCGATTATGTGAAATTGTTGATGGTGTTTTCAACAAGGTTAAATGGGAAACCGCTTTGTTATTACAAGGGTGAGATTAAGTAAATCTGACCCCCTAACCCCAGTAGTCACTTGAAAAGAGTTGGGGTGTTGGAACGCTGTTCTCACCTCACTTCATCCTGGGCTTATAGTGTCTTGTTACTCTTAATCATTGTTTGTGCAAAAAGATAACAACGTTTATTGAAACTCTATTTTTTTGCTTATCCATATGATTCTAGCTTTGTGGTGATTTTGCAGCGGATGTTAGTTCAGTGCCTATAGTTGATGACAATGACTCATTGCTGGATTTATATTCTCGGAGGTATTTGGTGTTGCTTGTTCAGTTTCGGATATTTATCCTGTTGTGTTTTTTTTTTGGGATCTATCTGATAACATTTCCTTCTTTTCTTTTGTTAGTGATATTACTTCTTTAGCAAAAGACAGAGCATACGCACAAATTCGTCTTGATGAAATGAATATTCATCAGGTATATATCATGTTCTCTGGAGTAACAAGTCTTCTGATCTTGTACTCATGTTTTTGAACTGTGTGACTGCCTTTCAGGCACTTCAATTAGGACAAGATGCTAGCTCGCCATGTGGAGTATTCAATGGTCAAAGATGTCAGATGTGCTTGTCTTCAGATCCCTTACAGAAGATCATGGAGCGGCTTGCAAATCCAGGTATGTGTAATACAATGCATGATCGCGAATATGGTTGTGGTAAAACCACTTCCACTTCTAATATCTAATCATTTTTTTTGCTTTTGCTTCAGGCATCAGGAGGCTTGTAATCGTTGAAGCCGGAAGCAAGCGTGTTGAAGGCATTATTACCCTGAGCGATGTATTCAGATTTTTGCTTGGCTAGTACTCAAAATGTTCTTTGCATATACAAGTTTGAAGCAATTCATCCATAATGTAAACCCCCCTATGACTCCGCCATGCTTTCAGATTTGATAGATGGCTTCATTAGTTGCATTAGTTGATTGTTCTTGTGGGCTTCACCTTTCGAGCCCCATTGATTTTAGGACACAGGGCAAGGAAAAAAAAACAAACAAAAAAAGAATTTGTAAATTTAAGAAATTGGAAAATTTCCCCTTTCATCCTTTTTTAACCAGAATTCATGTCCGAATTCGACATGGTGCTGCATTGGCTGTTAATCTTCATGCCGTCTTAACGAACACGAAGGTGACGTAATCACGTTAAATGGTTGATCTACTTCCCTTCATCACTTTCAGCAGGCAATTTTTTGTGTTTTGACAATCCAAGGTTGTGAAAATTTCTTGTATGATTCTGCTTCGAGCAACATGCTAATCATGTTATAAATGAAAGTATGTGTAAACACAAAATGACCTCAAAGTATACAGCAGTGATTGCGGTTGATGATGGCCAGCTAAAGCTGTCTCTAGATGATTGATTAATGTTCTAGTGATGATGGCCAACTTGAGAAGCCGATCTCGGATGGTCTGGTGTGAAAATTAAAAAGGATGTATAAAAGGCATTAGGGTTCATTATGTACATGGTCTCAAGTCAAAAAAATGTGTGTATAAAGCTATTGTTTATTTGACAGATTCGTTGTTCGTCAAGCTTGTCGCTTCAATATCTGTCCTTGTTATGGAAGGACTTGTGGGCACTGCGCAGACTTGAGAGTTCAGTCGTGAAAAGTTCTGTTTACATCTAAGTACTAGTGGTTTATTGCTTGAAGTTATGCTCACTTTATGCACACTTTTTATTCTATGATCCGCGTGGGATTGGGATTTTGCAAGAAAAACAGAGTTGATGGAATTGTTGATATTAATAGCGGTTTTATTAGACGATCATTCGCAATGTTAGTGGTTCTATTATTTGATATTTTCGGCGTTTCTCTTTAATACTTGAGGAGAACGTAAGCTGTTGTACCTAAAAGTAGTCGATTCCAATGTTTTAGAATGAAAGTATTTTAACATTATGGGACTAACTTTTTGTTGTATCCCTTCTATCTACACATTCCACGTGCACGTGACGGATCAAAAGATTTGTCCATCTCATGGAGGAACCTAAGAATCATAAAGAAGGGGGAGTTTAAAACTTATTTAAATCCATTGCATGCATCTCTTTTTGAAGATTTGATAACATGCTAACAGTGTCCCCACATAAATTTATTTATGTTTCCATATATTATTTTATTCACTTAGATCAAAATGATATTACTTATCCAATTAAATACAGAGTAAATTTAATCGAAAAAGAAAATTCTTCGTATTATCATCATATACAGTTCATAGTAGCTATGATCAAGGTTTAAAGAAGGATAGAAGACGACATACCATAACCTTACAACTAGTCTCTTGAGAGACTGTCTATTCGAGAGACGTATCTCAGGCTCAATCCATTAAAGATTAATGCCTACTTACTGTATTCTTAATGTCTACTTACATTATCCTTAATGCTTACTTACCATATCCTTAATGTCTACTTTCAATATCTTAAATGTCTACTTATATCATTTTTATTGCCTACTTATAATATTTTAAAAAATACATAATGGGCGGGTCCAATTAGAGATGGTCTCTCAAAGAGATCGTCTGTCATAAAGGTTGAAGTGGTTTTGACATGTGAACAGAAGGACTATTGATGCGCCCATAAGAATGGTAGAAAGCCTTATAATGGAGGGTAAGAGAAGTCGAGGTAGACCCAAAAGAACATGAGATGAGCAAAAAAAGATCAATTTGCGTGAGTTGCACCTCTCTGATAACCTAACGAGGGTTATGAGTAGTTAGAGGTGCCAAATCCGTATCTTAGACGGTTGATTTTTTCCTATCACTTACCTCTTTATGTCTTAGCTTTTAAATTTATTAACTTAATTTTTTTCTGCAACCTATTTATTTATATCTAATGGCTTAGCCCTAGTCCAACTTGTGTTATAATTGTAGGTACCTTCTCTTATACGGTCTTAGTGTCACTCATCTCTCCATGTTGAATTCACTTTGTTTGAGATTTAATTGACTACACATATTTTTCTTTGTTCTCGCATTTGAAGACCCACAAATTTGGTCTGTCCACCTTTCCCCTGGAGCTTAACTTTATATGAAAATACTAGATTAATGATTATAATTAGACTATAGACTCAAAAAATCTTCAAAATACATCCCAAAGCCATGCTTTATAGCAAAACATGGAGTTCTAAAAAAAAAAAACATTGCTATCTTTTTGCACAAAAAAGATTTAACAACACTCTTACAAGCCCAAGATGAAATAAGGTGAGAACAACTTAACGTTCAATCACCCCAACAGTTTATAAGTTAAGAAAGTTTTGTAAAAAATCGTCACACCATTAGACAGACCCATATGATTAGTCTATTATAATAATTCATAATACTAAAATTATAAGTAATCACTTTAAGAAAACAAGTGATCACTATAAAAAATGACAACTTTTAACAATAAGTAATCACTTTAAAGTTATAAGTGATCAGTTTAAGATAATAAATGAACATCGGACTAATCCAATTTTATTAGGAAATCGGCTCATTTGAGAATTTGTGTTTGAAGTGATGGGACCACCACATATAGCTCCAATTTTGTGTGAATGTGGAAGAATGATGTCCACAAAATTGGATTGTAAGTAGATTTAGTGGTACTCAACCAAACCTATTATTTGTGCCAGCTGCTTGGAGCTTAAGAGAGCGAACAAAAATGGCTGCAATTCCATCATCCGCATTTCTGCCTCCAACAACCGCATTCAATCTCGCCCGTCACTTTCCTTCTTCATCCCGGCTTCCACCACTTCCTCGCCGTGAACACGTAACTTCCTTCACCGTCCAAGCTGCCAAGCTCCCTTCTGGCGTAAGTACCCTTTTTCAATTTCAATCCCAATCACAATTATTGCTTAAATTCAAAGAAAAAATCAAATTTAATCTAAATATGACTCCCGTACTTGACTTATTCATAGATTTTAAGTGTGTTTGTACTACTTTGCAGTTGTTATGATTGTTATTAAGGGGCTGTATTAGGTTAACCCATGATTCTATAATGGTTACAACATTAGTAATGTTATGATTGTTATTAAGGGGCTATATTACGTTTTATTCCCATGCCACAAAAATCACGGAAAAATGTAATGGTGATGTGTAGAATCTGAGTTGGGTGTAGTTGAATTTGATAAATACCAATTATTTTGAGTACAAGAAGACTTGGAATTTAAAAATTTTACACCAGTACTCTATGCCATCAATTTTGATGTGTTTAGGACCAAAATAGGTCTCACCTTGTTGATTTTTATGATAATTTAGCTAGTTTATGATCTAATTAGGTTTAAAATAAGTCAGACTGAATTTAAATATAAAATAGGCCTATAATAAGTCTCAATTTGATCATGAGTCAAAATTGAAGCGATTTTAAATTCTGTTTGTATTAGAAAACATTATAACTAGACTCGATTCCTTTTGATTTTTTATTCGACCCGCATCCAATCTAGACTTATTAAGTCTATAAATTAGGTTAGTGTTTGTAGCAAGTTCAATGGACATTGGATTCATTAGCATTCCTATGTGGGACATTCCATTATTACTTGTGGCTACCAAACAACCCATGAAAAATATTTTCTACTTGTCAAGTCATGCCAAGTGTTATTCTATGTATGGATAATATTTTTGGAAGAAAATGAAAGGGATGGGAAGAGAGGGAGGAGAGATTGATATATTTTCTTTTTAAATATCAAAATGATTTGTTTTGTTTAAGTGTGAAAGAGTTTTTCCTTTTAATTTCTCCATTTTTATCTCATTTTCTTTTGTATTCAAATGAGGAAAGTCCAATTCCTCAATCTCCCGGCCTTATTGATGCAATTGTGACTTGAGTAAATGTTGTTTGGCTCAAATTTTATTTTGAAATCTTTAATCATGGGTGATTCTCAAGATTTGTATAGAGAAAAAAAGTTATTTGGACTAAGCCATTTTAGTTAATTATTAATTTGACAGTTGATACATGCAAGAAATTTTAAATTGGAGCTAAATTGGTGAACCTTATTTATTTTTGCATTATTGTTTCCATTTACTACCCTACTAATTTCATCTTATTATTTATACATATTGTCCTGTTTAGTAGTACACTTTTAAGTCACAATATTTAAACTTTTTTGGCCGTAACTGCTAATTCCAAACTCGTTAGATTCACAACACCTTCATTTCCTTCAAATTCCTCTATCCAAAAGTAATGTAAGAGTATAATTCATAACATAATCTAGAAGAAATTTGAGTAGTAATATTGGTAGAGTAAAATTCTAGATAAATCATTCAAATTTAACTCCTGGCGAAGCCACATAAGGGGTTAGCAGGAGCTTGACTCTCGCGCTATACTTTCAATATCTATTTTTGCGGCCTATTTTCAAGTTGAGTCCTACAGATTTTTCAAATGTATATTGCTAGTTAAAGTTTTGCGTATGTTATTTGTAGTCTTGTGTTTTTTGGCTATTCTTTCATAACTCTTCTGCATTTAAAATTTTAAAATTGATGGTAACATAAGTAATTTTGGCAGGTGGAATTGCCAAAATTACAACCAAAGTTCAAACCTCCATTTCTAGGATTCACTAAGACTGCTGAAATTTGGAACTCAAGAGCCTCTATGATTGGCCTCATTGGAGTATTCATCGTCGAACTTGTACGATAAGCTCTTCTCACTCATGATTTACTTTTAATTTTACTAATTGCTTGTTTTAAGTAAAGGTGAATAAAATTCAATTTGTTGTTTGTTTTTTCATAAAGTTAAATCAAACTAAATTTAATTCGATTTATAACCATTTCAAATTAAATTTTGTCATAGTTTAAATCAAATCAAATCAAATTAATTTGGTTTAAACTTTTTCAATCAAATTCAAACTAAATTTTTAACTAAATAAAAATCTAAAAAAACCAATATAGTAAATCAAAAAATTGAAAATCATAATAGCAAAAGTGAGGATGAAGAAAAAGAAATTTGAATTCATAAATAGTAGATTTGTTTTGTTGTAAGAGCACTTTTAATTTTTTGTTAGAGTAGTCTAATAAAGTTTTTCTTGCCTTTAGGTTGCACAAGATTTACTGCGGTTTAGCCTAATTTTAGCTCCTATCTTATCCTGATCCAAATTAAAAGATTTTGGTTTTGAAATTTTCAATCATAAAAAATCCAAATTTCTTCATTAAGAATCAAAATCATATTTCTTATTTGATTTGGATGGATTAAGTTTACATATTTTATTCGAATAACTTTCATCCCTATATCAAAACACACAATCAACATTTAACGCTACAATTTGGCATGTGAGATGGTTTTACTTCAATTTGATCATCTTTATCTAAAGTTGATTCATTGATGAGTGTTTGTTGTCTCAGATAATGAACAAGGGAATACTTCAAACCATAGGTGTCGATGTCGGGAAAGGACTCGACATTCCGCTCTGAAGACCTAATTTTCATGTATTATACTTTTACTACTTACTATATATACACTTAAATTGTACATCTTTTTAACAAGTTTTTCTAGATTTTTATTCTTAAATTCTTAAGTTTTCTATATTATCCAACAATTTAAAGTAACACCACTCATTTCTAGAAGTACTTTCATTTCTCATATTCATATTTATTATTATTATCATTTTTACTAATTAACACATCTATAAATATGAATATTCAGTGTAATTTTAATTTATAAAAAACCTTTTATTTCCTAAAATAACACATATAAATTAAAAAGAAATAACAATTTACTATGTTCATAGTTTTCATATTACACTTACTAGTTTATCTCACAATGAATAACCCATCAATGCTCCATGCTTTTTATTTTTCCATAACAAGAAGCATAAACAAATCAAATTAAATAGAGAATAAGTAATCAAATTCCAAGCTAAAGCTATAAAATGTAGAGATCTCAGCTTCAAATTGATATACTGTTAGGAATGCCTCTACCAGTAATTCCAGGTTCACTTGAAGGATAAAGCAATGTGTATGGCAACATCATGGGACCCACACGATTTTTCAAACTTTCATCTTTGTTCCTTTCTATAATCTCGTCTTCAATTTTCTCCAATTTTTTTCCAAATTTCTCAAATGCTTCTAATGCTACATTATCTGTTGTCCATTCATATTGGGAATAATATATATCCACCTTCAGCTGGATAACATTTAACAAAGGCTACCACTCCTTTTTATCCACATGTATATATATATGTTTTTTGTATTATAAGTGTGTAATGTAAGATTTTAAATCAGATAAAAAATAAAATTCAAGAATAAGAAAACAGAGGAGCATCCCTCCTTCACACAAAAGCTTGGTTACATGAATGTATGGCTGCCTCCTTCTTCCTTTCTCTTCTTCCTTTTCTTCTTCTCTGAAATTCGTTCACAATGCAATCCAGTGAACTTCATCATGGTATCAGAGCCAACTGATTTGCGCTCGCTAAAAGGATTCATCCATAGATTCATTTTCTGGTATTTCGTTTAAATTTTCTTGTGTTTTTTTGCTTTAAAGAATTTCTGATAGTTTCTTCTGGATCTCGTTCATTTCCTCCCCTCTTTCTTGTGACATTAACGGCTATAACCTTCTTTTACCTGTTTCTTTCACATTCTATGTGATTGTTTTCCTTTTCATCCTCAATTCTTGATAAATCGTTTTTTTTTAAAAACCCTAATTTTCTTGATTTTTTTAAAAATCATTATGACTGATCATACCACAACAAAATTATCTCTCAATTCTAATCCATCTAGCATATATTACATTCATCCATCTGAAAATTGCACAAATCCTTTGAGTTCTATCAAGTTTAGTGGTAATGGCTTCACTGATTGGAAACGTTCTGTTGTCATTACGCTTTCAGCCAGAAACAAACTCGGTTTCCTTAATGGAGATTATCCTGAACCTGAGCCTAACACACCTGAACATGCTGCTTGGATTAGATGTAATGATTTAATAATTTCTTGGCTTCTTTACTCTTTGGATACACAAATAGCCAAATCTGTGCTTTACTTCAAAACTGCTTCAGAGATTTGGATTGATCTTGAAGAAAGATTTGGTTATACATCTGGAGCCCAATTATATGATCTTGAACAACAATTATATGAATTACATCAAGGAACACAATCCATTTCTGAGTATTACACTAAACTCAAGGTCCTATGGGATGAATTGAATTCAGCATTTCCTCTACCAACCTGCACTTGTAACAAATGCACATGTAACCTCACTCAGAAGATTTTCAAGTCTCAACAAGATCAAAGACTCATCCAATTTCTGATGAAAGTCAATGAACATTTTACTCATGTTAGAAGCAGTATCCTAATGCAACAGCCCCTTCCTCCTGTTTCCCATGCTTACAGATTACTTGCACAAGAGGAAAAACACAAAGAAATGATAAATCAATCTGCATCTTCAACTGATCACATGGCATTCAATGCTCAGAGATCCTTTTCCCTCAAGCCATATTCAGCCAACAGAACCTTTACTAGCAGCAACCAACAGAAATTCAATGGAAATTCTGGTCCTAGTCAAAGGCACAATGCTGGCAATTTTGACAACCAACAAAGATACAACAACAAGAGACCAAGTTCTTCTTACTACTGCACACATTGCAAGGTCCATGGGCATAGTAATTCAAGATGCTTTGAACTACATGGTTATCCTCCTGGTTTAAAAGCTTCAAAAACAAAAATATTGCTGCTTTAACTCAACAGACCTCTGATTTACAAGACTCTTCTGATAATCCAAAAAATGCTACTATTCCTATGGATGAATACAAATACCTTTTACAATGTATGCAGAAGCAGGAAACACCACAGTCTCAGACTTCTCCATCTCACCTTCTCCAGTCAGCTCGAGCACAATTAGCGGGTAAGATATGTCTGTTATCTTGTATGAGGTCATCTTGGATCTTGGATAGTGGAGCAACAAATCATTTTTGTTCAGATCTCAATTTTTTTAATGAATGGCAATCTGTTGATGGTAATGAAAACTTTATCACCATACCTAATGGAACTAAAATACCAGTCAAACATGTTGGCACTGTGAATTTATCTGATAAACTAAAACTTCTCAATGTGCTTCATGTACCTGATTTTGAATTCAACCTCATTTCTGTACACAAGTTATCTACTGATCTTGATTGCAAAATCACCTTTTCTGGTGACAAGTGTTTCCTCCAGACTCAGAAGCAGAGAGAGCCAGCACTTCTTCTTGGTAGGTTGAAGGGTGGTCTTTACCATATTGAAGATACTTTCTGTTACAAGGAATCTCACTCACCAGTTCAATCTTATGATTCAAGCAAGTGTTTAAATGCTACTACAGAAGCACAGTTATGGCACATCAGACTTGGTCACCTTCCCTTTAAACAAGTAAAATTTCTTTTTCCAAATCAACTGAAAACAGAAGACACCATCTGCAAGATTTGTCCTCTAGCTAGACAAACTAGAATTCCTTTTGAAAATAGTTCAATAAAGAGTGTGAAGCCTTTTCAGTTGATACATGTAGATTTATGGGGACCTTACAAGGTAAAGAATCATAATGGGTGCAATCAATTTGTGACTATTGTGGATGATTACACTAGGCATGTATGGATTACATTGATCAAATATAAATCTGATGTATTTTCAGTTTTGAAGAATTTTATTCAATATGTTGAAACACAATTCTCATCCACTGTTATGTGCTTAAGAAGTGATAATGCTAAAGAAATTAAGGAAGGAGAAATGAAAATGTTTTTGCTGACTAAAGGTATCATACATCAAACAAGTTGCCTTGAGACTCCACAGCAAAATGGAGTCGTTGAGAGAAAGCATAGGCATCTCCTTGAAACTGCAAGAGCTCTACACTTTCAAGCCAAGTTACCATCAAAGTTCTGGGGAGAATCCGTGCTATGTGCTGCTCATATCATCAATAGAATGCCTCTTAGAAGTATAAACCACAGCTCCCCTTATGAAAGATTATTTGGGCAAAAACCTTCCTTACAGCATCTCAAATGCTATGGGTGCCTCTGCTTTACCTCCACTTTGTCCAATAATAGAACAAAGTTTGACATAAGGGCAAGACCATGTGTTTTCATTGGATATCCACCACATCAAAAGGCTTACAAGGTACTTGATCTCCTCACCCACACCATACATATTTCTAGAGACATTGTTTTCCACGAGCAAAACTTTCCTTTCCACAACAATAACCCAACTTCTGATCATACACCCTTCCATGACTTTTTCTTACCTCATATCACTTCCCCTTCACCTGGCACTCTAGATGATGAACCTGATATTTTTCAAAATTTTGCTCCTATTGTTGACATTAATCATCCTCCTTTGCCTACTGAATCATCAAATGACTCCTCTGCAATTCCTACTGATCCTACCATTTCATCCCCTCAAACAAGGCAATCTACTAGAATACACAAAACCCCTTCATACCTCAGTGATTATCTTTGTTCAACCATTTCTTCTACCAATCCCAAATGTAACACAGTAGAATATTCTAGCCTACCTCAGCAACATCAAGCTCTGTTAGTCCACAATTCCCAAATTTCTGAACCCACATCCTTCCTGGAAGCAGCCTCAGATCACAATTGGATTACAGCCATGGAGCATGAATTGCAAGCCCTGAAAGCTAATGACACCTGGGACGTTGTGCCTTTACCAGTAAATAAGAAACCCATTGGATGTAAGTGGGTATACAAGCTCAAACTCAAATCTGATGGCAGCATTGAAAGGTTCAAAGCTAGACTAGTGGCAAAGGGGTTTACACAAAAATATGGTGTTGACTTTGACGAAACCTTCTCACCTGTCATCAAGATGACCACCATTAGATGCCTTTTAGCCCTTGCAGCACAGAAAACTTGGGATTTGCATCAATTAGATGTAAATAATGCTTTTCTTCATGGAGACTTACATGAAGAGGTTTATATGAAGATGCCTGAAGGAGTTCCAAATCTAGGTGGATACGTTTGTAAATTAAAAAAATCCATCTATGGTTTAAAGCAAGCTTCAAGACAGTGGTTCTCTAAATTGGTTCAGGAGTTACAAACTCAAGGCTTCATTCAATCCAAAAATGACTACTCTCTATTCATCAAAAGGGAAGGTGATCAGCTAACTTTAGCTGCTGTTTATGTAGATGACATCATCCTCATAGGAAATCACACACCCACCATTCTGGCATTAAAGCATCATTTACACACAACCTTCAGCATCAAAGACTTAGGTAATCTTCATTTCTTCTTAGGCATGGAAATATGCAAAACCCATGCAGGTATTGTCCTAACCCAACAAAAATTCACCAAGGAATTACTCCAATTCAGTGGTCTTGACCTATCTCGAAGAACTACCACCCCACTTCCTTCATCCTTCAAATTACACCCTAACATAGGCACTCCTTATTCTGATCCAGCTTTTTACAGATCCCTTGTTGGAAAATTAAATTTCCTTACCCACAGCAGGCCTGACCTTACCTTTGCTGTCCAAACCCTGAGTCAATTCATGCAGAACCCTACAATTCTTCATATGAAGGCCTTACACCACACACTAAGATATGTTGCTGGTTCCATTGGTCAAGGTATTCTCCTAAAGGCTGGTGAACGCCTCTCCCTTGTTGGATACTCAGATTCAGATTGGGCTACTTGCCCTACTACTAGAAGATCTATAACTGGATATCTTGTGCTATTTGGAGGATCCCCAGTTTCATGGAAAAGAAAGAAGCAATCTACCATTTCCAAATCCTCCTCAGAAGCAGAATATCGTGCTATGGTTGCAGTGGCTTCTGAAATCACTTGGTTAGTGCGTTTACTAGATGAAATTGGAGTATCAAATTTACAACCTGTCACTATATATTGTGATAATCAATCAGCCATCAGCATTGGCAAAAATCCTGTCCATCATGAGTGAACAAAACACATTGAAATAGATGCCCATTTCACTCGAGAAAAGGTTCTTGAAGGTTTATTGCAGCTGCACTACCTTCCCACTTCTCAACAGTTAGCAGATGCATTCACCAAAAACTTGTCTGCAACACATCTCCAGTATTTGATGACCAAGCTAGGTCTAGTTCAATCCACCATCCCTAGCTTGAGGGGGGGTATTGGGAATAATATATATCCACCTTCAGCTGGATAACATTTAACAAAGGCTACCACTCCTTTTTATCCACATGTATATATATATATATATATATATATATATATATATATATATATATATATATATATATATATATATATATATATATATATGTTTTTTGTATTATAAGTGTGTAATGTAAGATTTTAAATCAGATAAAAAATAAAATTCAAGAATAAGAAAACAGAAGAGCATCCCTCCTTCACACAAAAGCTTGGTTACATGAATGTATGGTTGCCTCCTTCTTCCTTTTCTTCTTCTCTGAAATTCGTTCACAATGCAATCCAGTGAACTTCATCAATTCATGAGTCTCTCTTTTTCCTACATAAACCTGTTTCATAACAAACAAAACATTACTATCAATTTAATTGTTCAAATTATATAAAGTTATATTATAAAAATATTCATTAAGAGTTGTAGAGGTGTTCAATAAGACGGGTTGGACCGGGAGACAATTTCTTAACTGGTCGGGTTGGACCAGGTCATATTTTTATAGGGGAAGAATTACTAATGTAGTAGATGATTAATAATCTTTATCCTCGTACAGTAACACGTTTAGATCATTAATCTTACACACTTGATCATTTGAAATAGAGAATGTAATAGGCTAACAGTAGTTCGTTATCTTTGTCGGTCAATTACTCAATACAAAGGTAATATTTTAGATCATCTGAAGCTTGTTCATTTATTTCGTTCAACATGGCTAGAGGTGTAATAAAGTATGAAATCAAAGACTTTCCTAACCCGCTACTTTTCCAAATTGACCTAATCCATTAAAAGCTTAACCTTTTAAAAAAGTTGATGGGCTTGACCCTTTTAACATGGGCAAGTCACGGGCTTTTAGCGGGTCCCCAGTTGTTAAGCACATCTAATTAGGACGAATCAAATAAGATTTTACTTGTTATTTCTTATAAATAAACCGTCTTTTTGAGAGACATATCTCAAGTTCAACCCATTAAAGATTAATGTCTATCCTTAATGCTTACTTACTGTATCCTTAATGCTTCATTTAAGTACTTAAATGTTTACTTATTCATTCTTAATGCCTACTTACAATATTTTAAAATATATAAGAGGCCGACCCAATTAGATATGGTAATAGACCGTCTCTCACAGGAATTTGCAAAAACACAATCGATTGATGAATAGTAGTATTACCTCATCAGCAGAATGCCGAGATAAAAGCTCAATCAATGAGATCCCAAGCAAAGTTTGTAACTTGCTTGATATTGTCTTCAAGAACACACTATCAGGTTCTGTTTCTAGTTCTTCATACTCAGGGCTATCTGGCTCTGGCATCAACCTTCGACTTATAGTTGGGCGATGTGGGTGGTACCCTGCATAAGGGTACTGCCCGAAATTCACCGCAGCGTGAAGGGCAGAAGCCACCCAAATAATGGTGGTGCAAACTTCAATTAGCTCATTAATTGTCTTTACTTCCGGCCACCATTCTTCATCTTTCTTATCGCCATGACCTTCTTCTCGGATCTCTTTCCACCATGATTGTAGTTCAGTGTCGTTAGAGATTATATCATCGGATTTGTAGTAAAATGAGCAGTAGTCTTTTACCCATGTCTTGATTGCTGACCAAATGTCTAGTGCATCTTTAGCATATGGGTAATCCTCTATTAGTAGTTTGTAACCGTAAGGGATTTCTGAGTCTTCTATTGCCATTCCCCTGATTTAAGAATGATAACATTTTACCGGATTAGGAATTATGAACGGGCGAAGTTATATGGGTCTGGGGAGGCCCGTCCACCTTTCCAAACACATGACTAAACTTCTACGATGTGCTAGATTGGACAGGGCTCTAAAAAAAAAAGTAAAATCGGCTTTGTTGGGACGGGCCATCTTAGCTCGCTCCAACAAGATCCGACTCGTTAATAATTTTTTCTTCAAAATATTTATTGAAAAAAGTATATTCTATTGAGTGAAATGCCTTACAATTCACTAATTCTTAAATGAGACGGTCTCACGATGAAACCATCTTTGTTCGGCTGGTTCAATATACATTTTTTGTCTTAAAATGATCACTTATAACGTTAAAATGATCACTTATAATTTTAATATAATCACTTTTTATATTTTTAGAGTGATTACTCATAACTTTAAAACATTACTTATGATCTTAAAGTAATTAATTGAAGAAACGGGCTATTATATGAACCCATCTCATGGTGAGACGGTCTCATACAAGACGAGTTGTTATAATTTAAATAGAAGCTTTTGTCAATGTTAATCAAACTTTTGACTATTATAAATCTATAGTAATTTATCGTAATTCAAGGAAAAATTAACAATAAAGACCGTTTTAAGGTTCATATAGAGCCCATTTTATTTATGTAAATAAAGGACCCGGTTAAAACTCGACCCATGTAAACAAACAATAATTTTTCAAATAGGCGTAATATTCTTGCTAGTGTATGGAATAGTTGGTCGGCCCTAATTCAAAATCTACTGTTTGGCCCCCCTAAATATCTACTATTTGGCCCCACATTGTTGGCCCTTTTAGGTTTTGATGATGACTACACTTAATACAAACAACTGTATTTTAGAGATTGTGTGCAGGTCGATATCCAGTCTTGATAAAGATCGTTGATAGTACCTACGACTTGGTCTATGAACATTATACATGTCAAATATATCTAAGGAAGTTAGATAAGAAAGATCACTTAAGATGTCAAATGTAGACAAGAGGTCTACTGTTCCTAAGTTTGATAATCTGACAATAATTGTTGATGGAGACATTGCCCTGTTCTCAAGACTCAGGTCTGGAAGAATCAATGTCAGCTGAAAATTTCTGATTTTTTAGTAGATGTATTGGTGAAATTAATTTGTTGCATCATTAATTTACTAAGTTAGTTGGCAAAATATTTTATAACTACTCTTAAAATTAACCGGCACATTTTCTAAAAGATGGAGAAAACTTCTC